>NC_088398.1:65236170-65326170 GCF_034236695.1 Oncorhynchus nerka | reverse complement strand
CACCTGTTGTGGACAGTGTTGACTCCATAGGCCGAACCCTAACCCAGTGTTCTGTGCCACCTGTCATGGACAGTGTTGACTCTATAGGCCGAACCCTAACCCAGTGTTCTGTGCCACCTGTCGTGGACAGTGTTGACCCTATAGGCCGAACCCTAACCCAGTGTTCTGTGCCACCTGTTGTGGACAGTGTCGACCCCATAGGCCGAACCCTAACCCAGTGTTCTGTGCCACCTGTCGTGGACAGTGTTGACCCTATAGGCCGAACCCTAACCCCATGTTTAGTGCCATGAGAGCCCTAAACTTAAAAAAGCCATACCTACGCTTATTCTACTTCAGTGTCTTTATGGTTCCTATAAAGGTGATGTAAGCATGTGTACAGTATGTATGAATTGGTGAACTATCAAAATGATGTTGAATAAATTCGAATTATTCCATGACAATGCATCCAAAACAAGTGCAGGTTGATACAGTCGAAGAAACAGAACGAAGAATAATCAAAACTATCATCAAATCAAGTCAGATGTTATTGGTCACATACACACGGTTAGCAGATTTATTGTGAGTGTAGTGAAATGCTGGTGCTTCTAGTTCTGACAGTGCAGCAATATCTAACAAGTAATCTAACAATTCCACAACAAGTACCTAATACACAAAAATCTATGTAAAGGAATGGAATAAGCATATATATTGATGGATGAGTATATGGATATATGGATGAGTAATGACAGAGCGGCGTAGGCAAGATGCAATAGATGGTATTCAATACAGTATATACATATGAGATGAGTAATGACAGAGCAGCATAGGCAAGATGCAATAGATGGTATAAAACACAGTATATACACATGAGATGAGAAATGACAGAGCAGCATAGGCAAGATGCAATAGATGGTATAAAACACAGTATATACACATGAGATGAGAAATGACAGAGCAGCATAGGCAAGATGCAATAGATGGTATAAAACACAGTATATACACATGAGATGAGAAATGACAGAGCAGCATAGGCAAGATGCAATAGATGGTATAAAACACAGTATATACACATGAGATGAGAAATGACAGAGCAGCATAGGCAAGATGCAATAGATGGTATAAAACACAGTATATACACATGAGATGAGAAATGACAGAGCAGCATAGGCAAGATGCAATAGATGGTATAAAACACAGTATATACACATGAGATGAGAAATGACAGAGCAGCATAGGCAAGATGCAATAGATGGTATAAAACACAGTATATACACATGAGATGAGAAATGACAGAGCAGCATAGGCAAGATGCAATAGATGGTATAAAACACAGTATATACACATGAGATGAGAAATGACAGAGCAGCATAGGCAAGATGCAATAGATGGTATAAAACACAGTATATACACATGAGATGAGAAATGACAGAGCAGCATAGGCAAGATGCAATAGATGGTATAAAACACAGTATATACACATGAGATGAGAAATGACAGAGCAGCATAGGCAAGATGCAATA
Source organism: Oncorhynchus nerka (assembly GCF_034236695.1). NCBI lineage: Eukaryota > Metazoa > Chordata > Actinopteri > Salmoniformes > Salmonidae > Oncorhynchus > Oncorhynchus nerka. Next base: position 65,324,671 of record NC_088398.1, on the reverse strand, counting down.
GATGGTATAAAACACAGTATATACACATGAGATGAGAAATGACAGAGCAGCATAGGCAAGATGCAATAGATGGTATAAAACACAGTATATACACATGAGATGAGAAATGACAGAGCAGCATAGGCAAGATGCAATAGATGGTATAAAACACAGTATATACACATGAGATGAGAAATGACAGAGCAGCATAGGCAAGATGCAATAGATGGTATAAAACACAGTATATACACATGAGATGAGAAATGACAGAGCAGCATAGGCAAGATGCAATAGATGGTATAAAACACAGTATATACACATGAGATGAGAAATGACAGAGCAGCATAGGCAAGATGCAATAGATGGTATAAAACACAGTATATACACATGAGATGAGAAATGACAGAGCAGCATAGGCAAGATGCAATAGATGGTATAAAACACAGTATATACACATGAGATGAGAAATGACAGAGCAGCATAGGCAAGATGCAATAGATGGTATAAAACACAGTATATACACATGAGATGAGAAATGCAAGATATGTAAACATTATTAAAGTATTAAACATTATTATTGTCCATGTTTCTCTTCTCCCACAGACTGGTAGGAAGGCCAATCACCACAGTCAATGAGGAAATGGGTATTCTCTGGCCAGGCTCTCTCTGGATCTCAAGGAGCTAAAACCCACACATACATTCAGAAAATCCTTTTTGGCACAGTGTTTAAAGCCTAAACGACAGGTGTTAATCACACAAACCAACAGTTTTTAAAGGCACTGGTTAAATATATTCAAAGTTGCTGAAGGGAAAAATTAATAACGCTAACTTAACGGACATTACATTAGACCCCTTACATTGAGCCTAACCTTCATGGCTACAGACCAATAAGAGGAGTTATGATTATTCAAGGTTACATTGTTAGGAAACCAAATCACTAGCCTACTGATTGTTTTACGCTCCTTATGCCAAGGGGTCTTAGGCCTAGTTAACTGGTCTGCAAGCTGATTTAACATGTGCAAGTATCTGAGAAATCAGCATGTGAAGACCATGTTGTAAATGAACTCAGGAGACAGCCACCTTAACATAGATCCAGCACAGTCATGAATCCCATGAATCCCATGGTCGTCCAAGCAGATTAGTATTCATTCAAAATGGTGACCCAAAATAAATATATACCAAAAATAAAACTACAAAGAGGCATGCCCAAACTAAAGACTCAAAACCAAACGAAAGGCCTAATGGCCCTCACACAAACTACAGTAGCAGCCTCGCGGCTCTGCCAGCGGGGAGCTAGACTGACGATCAACCTAGTTGGCGGCACCTGATTTGCTTATCAAGGCTTCCTGGCGGAGCGTCGCTCTTGAAGAAAAAGAAACACGCACACCTATTTAGGCGAGGTGCTGGCTAGTGGAGTAGAAAACTTGAAAATAAAGGAGAGCCACACACTCTAGGAGCTCAGATGTAAAAATGTCATATCCAAAGTTTCTACGGCAAGCTGTCTTCATCAGGGTATAATCACAAACACTGCAGGGTGACTCTTTATATAGTGTCAAAAGACACACAGGTGTCTGTAATCATGGCCAAGAGTGGCCTTATATCATTGGTTAATTCTCAAATATTAAAATGTCATACAAAGGACAGCATATAAAAAACGCATGGAGAGCAGACGATCATAGATTCATTTTAGACTACACAAGCTTACAAACAATGACAATGGCAAAAGTCACAATAATCACAAGAATGGCTTCAGATCTAAGTCTACGTTGAGACCGAAGGGAGCAAGGGTCTATAAAATTAAAGTACCAGGCAGTCTCTTATTTAAACAATACATTTTCAAGGTCACCCCCTCTCCTAGGGAGGGTGACATGTTCGATGCCAATATAATACAGAGACAAAATCGTGGGGTTCGCTTCCAAAAAGTGGGCCGCAACTGGGTAAGTCGAGTTTTTACACCTAATGGTGCGACGATGCTCTGAGATACATACTTTTAATTTGCGTTTTGTTTTACCCACATAATTTTTACCACAAAGACAAGTTATAAGATAAGTAACTGCCTTAGTGGAGCACGTAATAACACCTTTGATTGGGATCGATTTCCCTGAGCTATGCTCTTGACCTGGTTGGTGCTGCCACTGTTGTGGAAAATATTGACTTAAATACTTCTCAGATACCGGAGCTTGTGAATTCAAATAGACTTTATTACAGAGAGTAACAAAGCCGAGCAATTCCATGGAAGAACTGAATCTTCATTCTTTGGTTTTTATACAGTCTTACACTTATATAACATCATCACTCTGCTTTACAAATATTGTCTTACTTAATTATTGGCTCTGACATGGGAGGAAAGATTCTGTTGATGGAGTGACATGCATACTCCTACGTGTGCCTATCACTGACTAGCTAATGTTCCTGTCCAAAGGTCTTCACAAGTTCAGACCGATGTTGTCTGTGTATGATTAACCCATGTGCGTCTCCAGTAGCTTTCACAAGATCAGACATGGCCCAGACCAGACATGTCTTGGATGGTTTACCTTGTTTAATCCACACAGATACTTGCCTAATCCACACAGATACTTGCCTAATCCACACAGATACTGCTTACGTTCTGTTTTTTACATGTCCAATGGTCAATTCAATGTTGATCCAGCTTTGCACACTCACATGGGCTCCTTCACCTCTGGGAGCCCGTTTTGTTCGGGACCACCGTCATCCTCACCGTCTTCCGACAGTTCCAGCTGGTTCGTCTTCCCAAAGTTTTATACTAGTTTTAACACAAGTCACTGCTTATTTTAACCCAGGGGCATGGCTATTGAGTGACTTGAATTTCTGGTGAAACTGGTGAAACCGGCGATCGCTAGTTCTAAGGAGATGGAACACATATGACTATGTTCCAAATGGTACCTTATTCCCTATACACTAAATATATCAAACATTAGGAACACCTTCCTAATGTTTAGTTTCACTCCCCTTTTGTCCTCACAAAAGTCTCAATTCGTCAGGGAATTGACTCTATATGGTGTCGAAAGCGTTCCACAGCACAGGAGGCTGCTGAGGGGAGGACAGCTCATAATAATGGCTGGAATGGAGCAAATGGAATGGCATCAACCACCTGGAAACCATGTGTTGGATGTATTTGTTACCATTCCATTTATTCCGCTCCAGTCAGTAGAACGAGTCCGTTCACCCCAATTAAGGTGCCACCAACCTCCTGTGTTCCACAAGAATGATGGCCCATGTTGACTCCAATGTGTCCATGTGTCTATGTATGCGGATGACTCCACACTATACACATCAGCTACTGCAGTGAGTGAAATCACTGCTACACTTAACAAAGAGCTGCCCAGTCGTGTATTACAACTGGCCCAGAATAAGGAAGCATGGCTGGCCCTTAAATGTACACGTAGAGCTAACATTAATAATATGCATGTCAATCTCTCATGGCTCAAAGTAGAGGAGAGATTCACTTCATCACTACTTGTTTTTGTAAGAAGTATTGACATGTTGAATGCACTGAACTGTCTGTTTAAACTAATAGCACACAGCTCAGACACCCATGCATATCCCACAAGACATGCCACCAGAGGTCTATTCACAGTTCCCAAGTTCAGAACAGATTATGGGAGGTGCACAGTACAACATAGAGTCATGCAGTGGTGTAAAAAGTACCCAATTGTCATGCTTGAGTAAAAGGAAAGAGTCCGCCAGATCAGAGGCAGTAGGGATGACCAGAGATGTTCTCTTGATAAGTGTGTGAATTGGACCATTTTCCTGTCCTGCTAAGCATTCAGAATGTAATGTAATTACTTTTGGGTGTCAGGGAAAATGTATGAAGTAAAAAGTACATTATTTTTTGGGGGAATATAGTGAAGTAAAAGTAAAACAAATATATAAATAGTAAAGTACAGATACCCTAAAAAACTACTTAAGTTGTACTTTCAAGTATTTTTTTACTTAAGTACTTTGCACAACTGGAGCCATGGCTACATGGAACTATATTCCACATCAAGTAAGTCATACAAGCAGTAAAAATAGATGCTTTTTAAACTATAAAAATACATATTATGGAACAGCGAGGACTGTGAAGAGTCACACACACAGGTACAAACACACACATACAAACAAATAACATACACAATAAACAGACACATACACCTGGATAGTGTATAGCAGTAGAGTAGTGGATGGAGGAAACACACAATGTATTGTGAAATCTGTTGTAAATTGTATTTTAATGTTCATTTTTTAATTATAATGTATGTAACTGCCTTCATTTTTGTTGGGCCCAGGAGGAGCTAATGGGACTAAAGGGGTTCCATAATAAATGCAAATACAAATGCTTTTCACAGATTTGTCAAGTTGGCTGGATGTCCTTTGGGTGGTAGACAATTCTTGATACACACGGTAAACTGTTGAGCATGAAAACCCAGCAGCGTTGCAGTTCTTGGCACAAACCAGTGTGCCTGTCACCTACCTACCATACCCGTTCAAAGGCACTTAAATATTTTGTCTTTCCATTCACCCTCTGAATGGCACAGATACACAATCCATGTCTCAATTGTATCAATCCATATTTAACCTGTCTCCTCCCCTTCATCTACACTGATTGAAGTGGATTTAACAGGTGACATCAATAAGGGATCATAGCTTTCACCTGGATTCACCTGGTCAGTCTATGTCATGGAAGGAGCATATTTTGTATACTTAGAGTATAGTGCCATAGACAATAGTAAAGTGTGATGGGCTGTTATCAAGAGGAAATTAACTAACAATTTTATAAACAGTTTTGCACGCTATGCTGTCCCTTCCCTGATATGGTTGCAACACGATGATGGTGGTGAATATCTTCATAAACATGCAATGCTGTTTACATAACACACATAAACTACTCACTCATATCCAATTAGTGATGGCTGACTATGTTACTGATACTGTCTGATAGCCAGTCTGAAGTAACTTCTTAGCTGTAGACACTTCTTGATGGCCCTTCGACAAGGGGCCCCTTTAGATCTTAAAGAACTGGGTTGGTGTAAGTATGTTGTCTATTAGCTACGACCATATAACTGACACATACAACTATCCAAACCATTCAGACCTACCAGACCTACAGGGGGCATTTAGAAGATTGTAGAAGATGCAGTCGGGGTCGGGTGAACTGCAGTGGGGTCGCGGAAAGTTTTTGAGAAAGATCATTTGGAAAAAATTAAGTTCGATTGAGAAACTTTATTTATTGGTTTCTTTTCATTTTGATAAGAAATGAAAATGCAATGAATTGAAGGTTATTTGTTGATTTAGAAATACACATCTACTGATTTTAAGGTTGTGTCATTAGATTTGGGGTGTGGTGGGGTAGGGTCGGGAGAAATTCTCGGGGAAAAAAATGGGGACCCCGCTGAAAAAGTCACCACTGATTTACGGCTCTTTGCAATCCGTATTGCGGAAGTTCAGCATTACAGCGTGATTGAAATTGAAAGACAATCCCCGATTGGACCAACACATATGCAGAGTTTACTATGACTGCAGTCTCATCGAACGCGGGTTAGCGAGTGTTTACCGTGAATGCAGACTCCGCTAACATGTCGGCTCAATCGGAAATAACCTTTACATTTCTATTGAGCAACCTGTAATGCTTCAACAATACAGACTGAATTGAGCCCTTAGTCATTTTGAGGATGTACCCACATCACCACCGGCCAATTCTCACTACCTAGTATTGGCTGCCATCTTGTGGTATATTAAGTACTGTTTGGTAATGTCCTTGGTGTTACATTATGTTTTAATGAGAAGCCGATGCTGTCTATATGCTGTGTGGGCACTGTAAATGGATTAGCGCTCGTCGCTGGTCAATTCCAGCCTTTCTTCGCTCCTCCTAACTCTTTGGATTAGCAGAGGAAATACTGTATGGTCAGTAAGACCATGATGATGTGCCTAAAATAAGTAGAACACTCATAATACTATGTTTATCGTAGTGAATGCCTAAGGTTTTGAATATATATGTCCAAGCTGGTGCATTTATCAAACATGCATTGCTCAAGAATTAGACTGTATAGTTCCAAGATAATACAAAGAAGAGAGAATCAAATATGTGAAAACTATTAGAATTTCAAACAAGAAAGGCAAACATTTTAAAGGCAACCATTTATTTCATATTCTTTTTATAGATAACCAAACGGAGAGCGTCTGAATTATCTGACTTTTAAAATCAAATTCTGAACATATTCAATGTCTCCATAGTATGTGCACGCATTGCATTGAGTATGAAGGAGGTTCTTATATATAAAAAGGCCAAACAGCCTAGTTTAAAAAAAATCAGTATTGAGACAGTAATGTTGATTACACATTTTAGAGGTTCACATTTAGACCTGACAGGTTTCCTTTCATAGATCGATAGGCAGCATTGGAAAAGACAACGGGAGGAAACAGACCCTTACCCCCAACTAGCCAACTCATGGGCCCAATCCCAAATAGATCCCTAGACCCTATGCACTTGTGGAGAACTGAGTGGATTTGACAGGTGTAAGCAATATGGTAATACCTTGTCCTTTTATCTGCTACAGGGAAGTTTCTCCATATTGCTTCTATCAATCAAATCCTCTCCAATCTCAACAAGTGCATAGGGTGTAGGGGTCCTTTAGTGATTGGGCCTATTCTCCCCTCCCAACCCCCTTTCCCAAACTGAAGGTGAGACTAGAGAACCGATACATAGACAAACACCAGTCAACTCATCTCTAAACACCAAAGACAGTAGAAGAAACCCAATATACCTCCTCGTTTTTAACAGACACTCCATCTCCACCCCTGTGAACTTTCAAGTTTTCAAATCTGGGCCTCGTCTACTCTCCGGCTACCCCTCTGTTACATCAATGTACTGAATCTTAGGTTTACAACAAAGCTATGGTACACTACATGACCAAAAGTATGTGGACACCTGCTCGTCTAACATCTCATTCCAAAACCGTGGGCATTAATATGGAGTTGGTCCTCCCTTTGGTGCTATAACAGCCTTCACTCTTCTGGGAACGCTTTCCAATAGATGTTGGAACATTGCTGCAGGGACTTGCTTCCATTCAGCCACAAGTGCATTAGTGAGATCGGGCACTGATGTTGGGCGATTAGGCCTGGCTCGTAGTCAGTGTTCTAATTCATTCCAAAGGTGTTCGATGGGGTTGAGGTCAGGTCTCTGTGCAGGCCAGTTTTTCCACACCAATCTCAACAAACCATTTCTCTAAGGACCTTGCTTTGTGCAAGGGGGCATTGGCATGCTGAAACAGGAAAGGGCCTTCCCCAAACTGTTGCCACAAAGTTGGAAGCACAGAATTGTCTATAATGTCATTGTATGCTGTAGTAACATTCCCTTCACTGGAACTAAGGGGCCTAGTCCGAACCATGACAGACAGCACCAGACCATTATTCCTCCACCAGCAAACTTTACAGTTGGCACTACGCATTCGGGCAGGAAGCGTTCTCCTGGCATCCCCCAAACCCAGATTGGTCCGTCGGTGAAGCGTGACTCACCACCCGGGGCAGCAGGTAGCCTAGTGGTTAGAGCACTGGGCCAGTAAACTAAAGGTCGCTAGATCGAATCCCCGAACTGACAAGGTAAATATTTGTCCTTCTGCCCCTGAACAAGGCAGTTAACTCACTGTTCCTAGGCCGTCATTGTAAATAAGAATATTTTCTTAACTGACTTGCTTAGTTAAATAAAAATAAAATCTCTAGAGAACGTGTTTCCACTGCTCCAGAGTCCAATGTCGGCAAACCTTACACCACTCCAGACGACACTTGGCATTGCATATGGTGATCTTAGGCTTGTGTGCGGCTGCTCGGCCATGGAGACCCATTTCTTGAAGCTCCTGACGAACAGTTCTTGTGTTGACGTTGCTTCCAGAGGCAGTTTGGAACTTGGTACGGAGTGTTGCAACCGAGGACAGACAATTTTTACGTGCTTCAGCGGTCACATTCTGTAAGCTTATGTGGCCTACTACTTCACGGATGAGCCATTGTTGCTCCTAGATGTTTCCACTTCACAATAACTGCACTTACAGTTGACTGGGGCAGCTCTAGCAGGGCAGAAATAGACTTGTTGGAAAGATGACATCCTATGACGGTGCCACGTTTAGCAAGATGGCGCCGACAGAGGGGATCACCTCGCTTCTAGTCCTTACGAAACTATGCAATATTTAGTTTTTTTATTGTTAGATTACTTGTTGATATTGCTGCATTGTCGGATCTAGAAGCACAAGCATTTCACTGCACCTGCTAACCATGTGTATGTGACCAATAGAATTTTATTTGAAAGTCACTGAGCTCTTCAGTAAGGCCATTCTACTGCCAATATTTGTCTATGGAGATTGCATGGCTGTGTGCTCGATTGTATATACCTGTCAGCAACGGGTGTGGCTGAAATAGCCAAATCCACTAATTTGAAGGGGTGTCCACATACTTTTGGTGATATCGTGTATAAGTGCACTCAAAGATTCAGTCTATACATAGAAAAATTATGATAGAAATAACAATAGTGGTAATAATTATCATTGTCATAATATATTTCTGTCATTTCCATTCTACACATTTCTCATTTACATAAACTGTGACGTCGTCAACCATTTAAATACAGTGACGCCACAGTTGCCCCACCCCCTGAGTGTAAAGTTCAAGTTGAAACCCCTGTAGCTACTGAAAACGCAAACAAGAATTTAAGTTTGGTTATTTAAATAACAATAATCAACGTCATAGTAATTACATCTTTCCTGGGAGCCTTGTGCTTGGATGTGATGGACACATTGCACAAGCCTGCAGTTCAACAATGTGCTCTACTCTCTTCATCACGTCAGTCAATGTAGACAGCCTCAACCCTAAAAACACGAACAGGACAGTTAGGGAACTGGAGAGTTAGTCCGACAACGCACAAAGGACAGGAATTCAATCATAAAAGGCAAACTTCACTGATAGGAGCAGTGCTGACATACTGTACACTTCCTTAAAGGACAAAACAACCACCCAGTGGAACAGTTAAAATCAGCGGGTGGCCGTCATGTCACCTCCGACTACAGAACATCAGCTGCCATTTTGTGTTCATTTCCCGACTATTCTACATGTTGAGTCGACACCAACAGGTGAGCACTGAGCACTGCGTACTGAGCACGGCTGACGTTTGTTATGGTTTGTCTTGCCCTTTAGAGGGACACTCACCTCTCTCCCTCCCCAGTCAGCTCTCAGGATGCAGCAATACAGCTGCGACACTTATACAGCCTTTGGTCATGGGTCCGAATGTGGTTCTTCACATTCCTCATCCTGAAGAACGTCTTACTGCACAGCTACAAAACACAGAGAGGGGGGTGTTCAATACCATATCAGTTCATAGTTCATGGCCAGGCGGGGGTGTTCAATACCAGACCAGTTCATAGTTACAGGCCAGGCGGGGAGGAGGGGGGAGGGTGTTCAATACCATATAAGTTCATAGTTCATGGCCAGGCGGGGTGTTCAATACCAGACCAGTTCATAGTTACAGGCCAGGCGGGGAGGAGGGGGGAGGGTGTTCAATACCATATCAATTCATAGTTACAGGCTAGGCAGAGGGGAGGGGGGTGTTCAATACCATATCAGTTCATAGTTACAGGCCAGGCAGAGAGGGAGGGGGGGTGTTCAATACCAGCAGATAGGAAAGAGGTGAGGAATGAGGGGGCTAGGGGCAGGAGTTTAGGGAAGGGGTGGGGGTAGAAGCATGGGTGGGGGGGTAGGAAAGGGGTGGGGGGTAGGAAAGAGGTGAGGGGGTAGGGAGGGGTAGGAGAAAGACAGTAGTAGTTTGGTTTCCAGTTGCAGTACATACAGGGCAGGGCCAGTGCTTGCCCTCGATGTGCCTGATGCGGTGCATGAGGAGGCTGGTACAGTCCTTGTAGGAGGCCCGGCACTGCAGGCAGACGTGGGATGACTTGGCCTTGGGGGCCTGACTGCGAGGACTCCGCAGTTGCTTGAGCCGCGCACGGCAGATCGAGTCCACCAGGGCGGGGCCTCGGCTAGGCAGGTGGAGGGGCTTAGCTTGCTTCTGTGGAGAGAGAGGGAGAAGAGTCCATTCTGTTAGATAACATAACTAAAAGAATGAACATTAAAATACATTTTACAACAGAACACACATGGACTTCTTTAGATGTCTTTGTGCTCTTTTTTGCTGTACAAGCACCCAGTTACATGGTCATTACATATTGTAGCTTGATGATATATGTATGTGTCGGCGGAGCAATCAATATGGAATGTTATCCAACTCAATTTAGTCTCCAAAAGTAGGAAGCATGTATCCTTAGCCCAGATCCGACATTTCTCAACGTAATCTAAGAGCATTAAAGTAGTGTCAACATTTTTAACCGTGTGAAAGCAATGCTCCCGTTAGTTACCAAAGAAAACCAACAGTGTGACTGATGATTAGACCCCCTTTCCCCTCAGACCAGGATTGGTTCAGCCATTTGACCCCTGACTGAATCCTCAGTCTGATAAATGGTGTTATGGAAAGATAACGGTTAACTCCACCCACCCCTGACCTCCCCTCTACCACTCCTCTCCTAAAATCCTCAGGAGAACTGTGGAGGAAAGCATGGCTGCATATCAATAGTTTCAAACTGGCTTAATTTCCTTGCCTCCTTCCCTTGATCTGAACTGATTTCAGAGAATTGGCCAGGTGAGTCCTTCAGTAGACCTATGATATTTCTTTCTTCTACAGTACCTTGTGTTTTCTTGTTAGTGAAGTTGACAGAAATAAGATGAGGACTGAGAACAGCAGCAGCCCACTTGAAACTCGTCCCAAATAACAGGAGAGAATGTGTAAGAACAGTTATACTATGCATCCCTGGTGTGTACCTTTGGTATGTCCCGTGCTGTGTGTGCACCCTTTGACCCTTTGGCTCTAACCAGGTGGGGGGTCTTGTGTTGGTGAATGTTGACAGCCCTTGGTGGCCCCTGCCTCTTGGTTTGACTTTGGTTCACACTCTTCTCCTCTCGCTCCTTCTTCACCATGGGCAAAGTGGGGGGACCTCCTCTGGCCCTCAGGACCCTGTCCGGGCCCCCCCCAGGACCTAACCTCTCCCCCCTCGAGACAGATCGTGTTAGGCAGATATCCACACTCTCCTCCTCCCTCTTCACCCCCACCATGGGCCCTCCGGGCGGCCGGCAGAAGCTGAAGAGGAAGCCTGGATCTAGAAGCTTGACAGGGGGCTTGATCTGCCTCTTACCCAGCTCTGGGGAGGGCGACTCGGGGAAAGGCCCCACCACGGGTAGAGGGTCTGCTGGTTCCTCCTTGATGACCCTGTACAGAGGATGGCTATGGAGGGGAGGAGGGACATTGTCAGGGCTGAGGATGCTGCTGTTTTTCCTTCTGCTCAGAGCTCCAGGCCCTCTCTCCGTGACCCCCCTTGCTCCCTGGTTGCACCTTGTCCTCCTGCTCTTCTCTCTGGGCTTATGCTGGGCTCTCCCAGCCTCTTTCATGCCACTCCGCTCCGGCTTGGCTTTGGCCAACAGACGCCCGCTGTTGTAGCGGAGCACCCTGACAGTCTCCATGGTAACCTTGTTCCTGGGGTGGGCCCTGGGAGGGGGGATGTGTGTGTTTCGGCGTTGGCCATGTGAGGGGAGTTGCAGGGCTGAGATGGTGTAGTCGGCATGTTCCGGTTTGATCCCGAGAGCAGAGATGTTCCTCTTGGTATTTGGAACTCTGGCATTCCCAGAGCGGGGCGGGAGGTGCGGAGGGGGATGGCTGACTTCTTCACCCCTGACAGAACGCCTGAGATCCCTGCCGCCGTAGGCCGGCCTGGACACGGGCTGCAGCAGGTCCGGTAATGCCACTTTACTGCGCATGCTCCTGTCGCTGGGTGGAAAAGGACGGGGCTGTCTGGATCTCTTCAGTCTCCTGTCCTCCATGCTGATTGGATACACAGGCTCCTTCTTTATGATCCTGTTCAAGAAGTGGGCATTGGCAGGGGTGCAGAGAGGGAGGGACAGGGGCAGCCCCCCGAACACCAGCCCCCCCAACCCCTGGGGGCGGGGTTTCCTCCGCTTAGTCAGCGAATAGTTATTGACTTTCAGCTTCCGGAGCCGTTTCTTCTGCCTCCAGCCAATCAGATCCTCCGGTCTGGGGAGGAGGGACGTCCTCTGTAACCCGAGCACGCTCATCAGCCGGTACTTCTCCAGCGCTCTGAAATTATCTTTCTCATCTTCCTCCTCCACCCTCACTATGTTGGCCTCAGAGCAAGTCCTCTGTCTGGAGGAGGTGGAGGCAGGACAGGGGACTGGGGGTGGCTTTCGGCCCTGAGGAGGGCTCTCTGTCCTGGGCAGCATACTCTGGACCTCCTTGGCGGCCCCGGGAGTGGAGCGGAGGAGACGGGTACATGTGTGGGGCAAAGAGGAAGAGGGGACATTTTGGGAACGGGGGTTGGAGGGGACATTTTTTCGGGGGGAAGAGGTTATTTTACAGGAGGAGGATTTGAAGTCCATGAGCTTCATCCTGTGCATGGGGCTGAGAGGGAGTCCGTTCCGCCCTGGAGGGTGGGCGCTGGGTCTGAGGGGGCGACGGGGCGACTGTCTGGTGGGGCTCTCCTCCCCCGACTCATCGGACTGATCCAGAATCAGTCTGAAGCCATCACCCAAACCCCTCACCACTCTTCCCCCAGCCACCCTCTCACTGCCCTCTCCAGCCAATCCCTTCTTCCTGTCCTTCTGGTGGTGGCGGAGCTCCATGGGAGACCCAGGGCACTGCGATGGGAAGCCCAGGGCAGAGTGCTCCGTGTTGGGGTAGCGGGAGGTGTGATCTGCCTGCTCCCTCTGGAGGGCCGTGCAGGCCTCCACGGCAGGCCACATGCCCAGATGACGGGCCATAGTGCTGACCTCTGACAGGTCCTCCTCAGACACACACAGAGTAGAGGAGTAGGAGAAGTCCAGCAGAGACACCAGGCTAGACTCACTGAAACCTACAGGGCAGGGAGAGGGAGGTGATTAGACAGGAAGTGAAAGCTAAAAAGTTGAGAGATTGAATTTTTATCTGAGAGAGTGAGAAAGAGAGCAGGAAAGAAAGAGAGAGCGAGAAAGATAGATTAAATTAAGAGAGAATAAATATAGGCACAAACATCAGCCCTAGCCCCAAAAACAGATGCTGAGAAGATCAGAGAGATAACGAAACTGTGGAGGGAGAGGCCCAACATGATGGAGTGGAAAAGTGGAAAAGAAAGTGAGGTAGAAAGTGGTGTGGAGTTCATTTCAGAGGAGTAGTCGTCATGTCCATGCCAAAACAACATGAGCATTCTCAAAATGAGAGAGCAGAGCAGATAGAAGATAAAGAAACAGATGGATAAAGAAACAACCCCGTTCAGAGAGGCGCGTGTGTGTGACCGTTTCATACCTGTGAGATCGATGTCAGACCTGGCGCTAGGGGCGGAGTCCATCTCAGTGAATACTTCCTGGAAGTACTCGCTCACTGCCACCAGCACTGCCTTGTGGGCAGAGTAAGAGCGTCCGTCTGTCCTCAGAGTGATGTCACAGAACAGTCCAGCCTCCCGCTGGCTCCTCAGCTTATTCAACACGTCACGGCTGTGTGACATCATTGTCTGAGAGAGACGGCTCTCGCCCACACCCTTCTGTTGGAGAGAGTTAGCATGAGCAAGAGGAGGAAGAGACACCAATAATTGTGAGAACGCGATTGAAGCAAAAGAAAACGTGAGAGACAGAAGTATGAAATTATTGAACATGTGAGTGAGAGAACATCACAATTCAGTATCGGTGCTGTCCAGAGAATGTGAGTGGAGTTGAGCAGTCGGAAATTCCGCTCATCGCTCCAGCACTCCACATCCTTTCCAACCTCTCCTCGCTCACAGGAAAAATAACTGCCGCTCCGAATTCACTCCATTCATTGAAATCACAATGTAACCAACACCCATCTATTTCTGTGACTACCTGGACCTACCATTTGGTATTGAAACCAAACCATATGATTTCAATGAAAATTATTTTAATAAACATGACAAGGTGAATGTTAGAAGCACACATCATTTCAAATAGGCTACATGTTATATTAAACAGCATGTAAACACTCTAAATAGGTCAGGAGCCAGACAGGGAGCCTAAGAAGGAACGGAAATTAATTACTTAGGCTATATTATTTCAATGCTATAGCCTACAATGAAATACCTTGTGAAGCATTTATGAGTGAGACACTAGGCTGGTAGCTACATAAAGCGCTCAGCATTTAAACAACATTGTATGAAATCATTATAGTGTGTAAATTGCTCATATAGGCTGTGACTTACTTAGAATTAAATATAAAAATTGCTCTTGGTTCTCATCTTTGTTACCTTGATTTGGCACCTGTGCGTTTTATCAGTTTCTTTATGAAAATATTTAGCTCCACGACAGTAGCTAAAGCAGCCACAAGTAGATTACAAATGCATGCTGGGCCAGGCATGCCCTGAGCTCATGAAGTGAGCACTACTGGAGCAAAATTGTAACAGCGACGCTCCAGCCTTTGGGAATCTCGCTCCTCTCGCTCCAGTCAAATTGAGCAGGCTCCGCTCCAGCTCCGCTCACATACTCTGGTGATGATCACCTGATGTTCTACTATTCCATCTCTTACCTCAAGTCTCTTGTTCCTCTGCTCAAGGCACTCTGGACATCCCAGGACAAAGTCTCGGATCTGAAAATACATCCCTGAGGATGAATCAATAATGTATGTTATTTCAATGATCATCATATACAATATTTTATTCACAAAACAAACCATATTACACAAGCAGTGTTTGACCACCAAAAGGGTCCTAATGTTTTTGAACAGCAAAACAAGACCAGTCATTCTTCAATGTAGTTCAACATTATCTTTCTGACTAAAAGTAGCCTTGGGGTTAAGAGTGTTGGGCCAGTAACCAAAAGGTCACTGATTTGAATCTCCAAGCAGAATAGTTGGGGAAAAATCTGTTGACATGGCCTTGAGCAAGGCACTTACTCCTAATTGCGCCTGAAAATCGCCCTGGATAAGAGCATCTGCTAAATGACTCAAAATGTAAATGACAAATGGCCATTATAACAACACGTCTGTCTAAAGCCTGCACTTGTGATGAGAATAGAGAAATGCATTGTTTACACTAGATTATAGAGAAGCAACATAGGGGAAGTAAGCCACAATAGAGAGAGAACGTTAGATGTGTTTAAATTACAGCCTATACCAAGCCTCACAATAACATTATACTGACAGATTTTGGTCTATAGGCCAGTTTGGGGAACATCCCAAGTGGTTTTTATCATTGTCCTGTGTATCAATGCCACGGAAGATCGATAATAACGAACCATCCCACGAGTCCATACTCACCCTCCCACCAGTAGTTCTCGGCCACAGATCTGTACGTGTCCTCCAGGGAGTGGTGGCGCGTGCCTGGCCGTCGCCGGTGGAAAGTGGCGATTGCCCCGAACCGTCGGTCCTCGTCAAGCACCTCCCGGTAATGGATGAAGCCTCTCTCCAACTTCTTACGGTACAGCAGTCCGTCAATCAATTCGAAGTTTGGCGAGCAACCCAAGGATTTACGCCCCGTCTGAGCACGGGCGGCGTCGGGCTCCCCCGCGAGCAGCCGCACTCGGTCGGGTAATTTGGATGGAGAAAATGTGTCATCATTCTCGTATTGTGTTTTATAGTTGCATTCGCCGGCCATTTTAGCCGGACTTCTTTTTTGTATCTGCTGTAAGCTACTTTTTCCTTATTGTGTCTATCCCTCTTCCTCTCCGCCGTCCGAAAGCAAAAACAAAAGCTATGTCCCCTTGCACCGTTCTGGGGATTACGGCAGAGGGAGCCGTCTGTACGTCACGGTTGCAAGTTTCCTCTACTCAAAAGTTGTCAAGTGTCAGGTGTTGTCAACTCCACGTGGATGCGGTGACAGCAGTGGACAGTAACAAAAGATTAAAGACGGGCCAGGAAAACATAGGTTGCCAATATGTTCATTTGAAAGTTTCATAGGTCTATTTCATCCTATTTGGAGAATCTATTTATGTTGCATTCCATCGTGGTTAAAAACATTTACTGAGAAAAAGTATCCAATAACAGTCTGCAGCACAATAACTATTTAGCTGATTTGTTTGAATAGGAGAAATGTCACCAGCATATTTCCATGAAGTCAGCATCTCTTTGGCGATCATCCATACATTCCCGGGTCATGATCATAACCCGAACAGAGCAGTCTCATCCAGAGTCAAAGGATATCCTACACAAACCGGGGTAATCCAACAGAGACTAAACGTGCACTTCCTTGATAAATCCAATTTATTATTTGATGATGATGGAGCCAATAAAAAAGTAAATACTATATTCCAGATTTTTATAATGTAGGTCTGGATAGACTATATTTCAGTGGCAAAGTTTATTTGAAAGAAAATGCATTTTGATTATTCATTATCCCAAATGCGCATAATGAAGATGTTGTCTAATTACAATAGCGCCCACCCAATAACAAATGAGAAATATCGCATCAACCCCAGGCATAAACAAGTGATACAATGTAACCAGCTATTTATCTTCTTATTTCACATCACTGGGCGCGACAATGTATCATCGAAGTGCCAACAAGCCACATCAACAGATGTATCCATCCTTTTCTGTTCACAGTTGCAATTGTCGGGTAGATAAATGACGACGACTCACTATTCCCCTGGTGTAACTTGTGATTTGTTTCGCTAACTCGGAAGCAACATGATGATGCAGCGATCTGTCCAGCATCGCGAGTTGGACGACCAATTCGTGAATCGAGGTGTTTCGCCGATCACCACAAATATTAAAAATGTCAAAATAATGTCTCTAAAATCAACACAAGACAACCGTATGTGCTATCCGACTCATTCCATATCTCTTCCCTTTACGCAAAACAAGTCAGATGATCAAATAATCCTTTTTTTTTTTACTCATAACCTTCTGTTGGTTACCACATGACAACCTAACATCCTTCTCACCCTCACAGGATCTTCCCCTCCTTCAGTCAATGCCTATTAGTAGACTTTAAAGAGCCCCGACCATAGACAATGCGATTGGCCATTAGAACTGCCAGTCAGGGGGTGTTTTTCATGCATCAAGATAGGTTGTTGACGTCAGTATTGCCTCACTTAGTGCCCACCGTCAAATTGATTACTGAGAAATAGAATTGATACAATAATCAATTCCGCTACGTCTCTTATATCAACCAATGCCTCTGTAGGGAATTCATATTCATAGGCAAATTCTTAGATGAATCTTCTTTTGCATTCAGACCGAGAAATGCGATCAGAGGACAAAACGTCCAGGCATTCTTCTGCAACATGCTATAAATATAAACCTGTTTAGAAATGCACCCACAATGTTGTCATCTAAGTTTATTCATGTGAATGCATAACGTGTTGTAGGCTGGATATGTGCCCCCAAACTGGAATGGCAGGAGTGGCAGTAATTGGTTTAATTTTATATTATTGAATGTAGAGCAGTCCCTTTCTTATAAGGATGATGGGCTTTACAATCAAATGAGTAACATGCTTCCAGTTGTATGTAATTTAGGTAAGTCATTATCCATACTGACTGTTTGATGTAAGGCCAGAATGAACCACCCAAGCCCTCAACCCTGCACCTGACTGTATAAACATAATCAACAGCATTATCTTCATCCAAGGCATGACATGCAGCATTCAATAAAGTGATGGAGACAAAGTATTCATCACTGCTCTGTCAGATTATGCCCTAAATGTACTTGTGTACATTCAACTGTGGTTGGAAAGACGATGGGATCTGTTCTAGTGGTAATTAAGGCTCTTACGGCTCTTAATTTCCCACAGGACACTGGTCTAGTGTTATGATGCTGCAAGGGGCAGTGCCTTCGCACCTTTCTGCCTTATTATTGCTATTCAGATTTGTAAGTTGTCCCCTCACATATACAGTTGAAGTCGGAAGTTTACATAAAGTGTGGCAAAAAAGTATTTAGTCAGCCACCAATTGTGCAAGTTCTCCCACTTAAAAAGATGAGAGAGGCCTGTAATTTTCATCATAGGTACACTTCAACTATGACAGACAAAATGAGAAAAAAAATCCAGAAAATCACATTGTAGGATTTTTTATGAATTTATTTGCAAATGATGGTGGAAAATAAGTATTTGGTCAATAACAAAAGTTTCTCTCAATACTTTGTTATATACCCTTTGTTGGCAATGTCAGATGTCAAACGCTTTCTGTAAGTCTTCACAAGGTTTTCACACACTGTTGCTGGTATTTTGGCCCATTCCTCCATGCAGATCTCCTCTAGAGCAGTGATGTTTTGGGGCTGTTGCTGGGCAACACTGACTTTCAACTCCCTCCAAAGATTTTCTATGGGGTTGAGATCTGGAGACTGGCTAGGCCACTTCAGGACCTTGAAATGCTTCTTACGAAGCCACTCCTTCGTTGCCCGGGCGGTGTGTTTGGGATCATTGTCATGCTGAAAGACCCAGCCACGTTTCATCTTAAATGCCCTTGCTGATGGAAGGAGGTTTTCACTCAAAATCTCACGATACATGGCCCCAGTCATTCTTTCCTTTACACAGATCAGTCGTCCTGGTCCCTTCGCAGAAAAACAGCCCCAAAGCACGATGTTTCCACCCCCATGCTTCACAGTAGGTATGGTGTTCTTTGGATGCAACTCAGCATTCTTTGTCCTCCAAACATGACGAGTTGAGTTTTTGAAGTTATATTTTGGTTTCATCTGACCATATGACATTCTCCCAATCTTCTTCTGGATCATCCAAATGCTCTCTAGCAAACTTCAGACGGGCCTGGACATGTCCTGGCTTATGCAGGGGGACACGTCAGGATTTGAGTCCCTGGCGGCGTAGTGTGTTACTGATGGTAGGCTTTGTTACTTTGGTCCCAGCTCTCTGCAGGTCATTCACTAGGTCCCCCCCGTGTGGTTCTGGGATTTTTGCTCACCGTTCTTGTGATCATTTTGACCCCACGGGGTGAGATCTTGCGTGGAGCCCCAGATCGAGGGAGATTATCAGTGGTCTTGTATGTCTTCCATTTCCTAATAATTGCTCTCACAGTTGATTTCTTCAAACCAAGCTGCTTACCTATTGCAGATTCAGTCTTCCCAGCCTGGTGCAGGTTTACAATTTTGTTTCTGGTGTCCTTTAACAGCTCTTTGGTCTTAGCCATAGTGGAATTTGGAGTGTGACTGTTTGAGGTTGTGGACAGGTGTCTTTTATACCGATAACAAGTTCAAACAGGTGCCATTAATACAGGTAACGAGTGGAGGACAGAGGAGCCTCTTAAAGAAGAAGTTACAGGTCTGTGAGAGCCAGAAATCTTGCTTGTTTGTAGGTGACCAAATACTTATTTTCCACCATAATTTGCAAATAAATTCATAAAAAATCCTACAATGTGATTTTCTGGATTTTTTTTCTCATTTTGTCTGTCATAGTTGAAGTGTACCTATGATGAAAATGACAGGCCTCTCTCATCTTTTTAAGTGGGAGAACTTGCACAATTGGTGACTGACTAAATACTTTTTTTGCCCCACTGTACACCATTTAAACTCAGTTTTTCACAATTCCTGACATTTAATCATAGTAAAAATTCCCTGTCACGTGCTTGTTCATGAAGGTTTGTGAATAGTTTTTCTAGGAGGCAGGTTTTTCTGGGTGGCAGGTTTTTTTAGGTGGCAGGCTTTTCTAGGAGGCAGGTTTTTCTAGGTGGCAGGCTTTTCTAGGAGGCAGGTTTTTCTAGGTGGCAGGCTTTTCTAGGTGGCAGGCTTTTCCTCTGCCTGAAGTATCACCTCCAAGTTTTTCTGGGTCAACCTCTCTTTCTTTTCCCCTTGTTGGTTCCATTTTAAGGACCGCCGATTGATATTGGTGGCCGGTTTTCTTAGGGTCCCTAACCGCAGGTGGTGGTAGTAGTAGTATGATGGGTCCCTAACCGCAGGTGGTGGTAGTAGTAGTATGATGGGTCCCTAACCGCAGGTGGTGGTAGTAGTAGTATGATGGGTCCCTAACCGCAGGTGGTGGTAGTAGTAGTATGATGGGTCCCTAACCGCAGGTGGTGGTAGTAGTAGTATGATGGGTCACTAACCAGGTGGTGGCAGTAGTAGGTGGTAGTAGTAGTAGTATGATGGGTCCCTAACCGCAGGTGGTGGTAGTAGTAGTATGATGGGTCCCTAACCGCAGGTGGTGGTAGTAGTAGTATGATGGGTCCCTAACCGCAGGTGGTGGTAGTAGTAGTATGATGGGTCCCTAACCGCAGGTGGTGGTAGTAGTAGTATGATGGGTCCCTAACCGCAGGTGGTGGTAGTAGTAGTATGATGGGTCCCTAACCGCAGGTGGTGGTAGTAGTAGTATGATGGGTCCCTAACCGCAGGTGGTGGTAGTAGTAGTATGATGGGTCCCTAACCGCAGGTGGTGGTGGTAGTAGTATGATGGGTCCCTAACCGCAGGTGGTGGTGGTAGTAGTAGCAGTATGATGGGTCCCTAACCGCAGGTGGTGGTGGTAGTAGTAGTAGTATGATGGGTCCCTAACCGCAGGTGGTGGTGGTGGTAGTAGTAGTAGTAGTATGATGGGTCCCTAACCGCAGGTGGTGGTGGTAGTAGTATGATGGGTCCCTAACCGCAGGTGGTGGTGGTAGTAGTAGTAGTAGTATGATGGGTCCCTAACCGCAGGTGGTGGTGGTGGTGGTAGTAGTATGATGGGTCCCTAACCGCAGGTGGAGGTAGTAGTAGTATGATGGGTCCCTAACCGCAGGTGGTGGTGGTAGTAGTATGATGGGTCCCTAACCGCAGGTGGTAGTAGTAGTAGTATCATGGGTCCCTAACCGCAGGTGGTGGTAGTAGTAGTAGACTGCTTTTCATGGGAATGTTTTTAGAAAGACGCAGGCAATGTTTTTGTTTTTTTAGACAAACATTGAATTGAAATGTTACCAAAATCCACAGCATTATACAGACATTCATATATAAAAACATACACTACATGACCAAAAGTATTTGGACACCTGCTTGTCAAATATCTCATTCCAAAATTATGGGCATTAACATGGAGTTGGTCCCCACTTTGCTGCTATAACTGCCTTCTCTCTTCTGGGAAGGCTTTCCACTAGATGTTGGAACATTGCTGCAGGGACTTGCTTCCATTCAGCCACAAGAGCACTGATGTTGGGCGATTACGCCAGGCTCGCATTCGGCGTTCCAATTCATCCAAAAGTGTTTGATGGGGTTGGTCAGGTCTCTGTGCAGGCACAATGAGACGGCACACAATTGGCCAAGCGTTGTCCGGGTTAGGGGAGGGTTTGGCTGGCTGGGATGTCCTTGTCCCATCGCGCTCTAGCGACTCCTGTGGCGGGCCGGGCGCATGCACGCTGACATGGTAGCCAGTTGGACGGTGTTTCCTTCTGACACATTGGTGCTGCTGGCTTCTGGGTTGAGCGAGCAGTGTGTCAAGAAGCAGTGCGGCTTGGCAGGGTCGTGTTTCGGAGGACGTATGGCTCTCGACCTTCGCCTCTCCCGAGTCCATATGGGAGTTGCAGCAATGGGACAAGACTAAAACTACCAATTGGATATCACAAAATTGGGGAGAAAAAGGTGGTAAAAAGTACCTCCCCCCCCAAAAAAAATACAAGAAGTTATTCGACACCAATCTCAACAAACCATTTCTGTATGTCTCTTGATGTGCGCATGGGGCATTGTCATGCTGAAACATGAAAGGGCCTTCTCCAAACTGTTGCAACAGAATCGTCTAGAATGTCATTGTATGCTGTAGCGTTAACATTTCCCTTCACTGGAACTAAGGGGCCTAATCCAAACCATGAAAAACAGCCCCAGACCATTATTCCACCACCACCAAACTTTACAGATGGCACTATGCATTCGGGCAGGTAGCGTTCTACTGGCATCTACCAAACCCAGATTTGTCTGTCGGACTGCCAGATGGTGAAGCGTGATTCATCACTCCTGAGACCTCGTTTCCAGTGCTCCAGAGTCCAATGGTGGCGAACTTTACACCACTCCATTGCGCATGGTGATCTTAGGCTTGGGTGCTGCTGGTTGGCCATGGAAACCCATTTCATGAAGCTCCCAACGAACAGTTCTTGTGCTGCCATTGCTTCCAGAGGCAGTTTGGAACTTGATAGTGAGTGTTGCAACCGAGGACAGGCGATTTTTAAGCTCTTCAGCACTCCCATTCTGTTAGCTTTTGTAGCCTACCACTTCGTGGCTGAACAGTTGTTGCTCCTAGACGTTTCCACTTCACAATAACAGCACTTACAGTTGACCGGGGCAGCTCTAGCAGGGCAGAAATTTGACAAACTGACTTATTGGAAAGGTGGCATTCTATGACGGTGCCACTTTGACAGTCACTGAGCTCTTCAGTAAGGCCATTCCACTGCTAAAGTTTGTCTGTGGAATTTGCATGGCTGTGTGCTCGATTTTATACACCTATCAGCAAATGGGTATGGCTGAAATAGCAGAAGCCATTTTACATACTTTTGTACAGTGCCTTCGGAAAGTATTCAGACCCCTTGACTTCAACATTTTGTTACGTTACGGCCTTATTCTAAAATTGCTTAAATTGTTCCCCCCCCTCAATCTACACACAATAGCCCATAATAACAAAGCAAAAACTTTCAGAAATGTTTGCCAATTTATAAAATAAAAAAACTGAAATATTACATTTACATAAGTATTCAGATCCTTTACTCAGTACTTTGTTGAAGCACCTTTGGCAGTGATTACAGCCTCGAGTCGTTGTGTGTGTGATGCTACAAGTTGGCACACCTGTATTTGGAGAGTTTCACCCATTCTTCTCTGCAGAACCTCTCAAGCTCTGTCAGGTTGGATGTGGAGCGTTGCTGCATGGCTATTTCCAGGTCTCTTCAGAGATGTTCGATCGGGTTCAAGTCCGGGCTCTGGCTGGGCCACTCAAGGACATTGAGACTTATCCCGAAGCTTCTCCTACGTTGTCTTGGCTGTGTGCTTAGGGTTGTTGGAAGGTGAACCGTCACCCCAGTCTGAGGTCCTGAGTGCTCTGGAGCAGGTTTTCATCAATGATCTCTCTGTACTTTGCTCCATTCATCTTTGCCTCAATCCTGACAAGTCTCCCAGTCCCTGCTGCTGAAAAACATCCCGACAGCATGAGGTTACCACCACCATGCTTCACCGTAGGGATGGTGCCAGGTTTCCTCCAGACGTGACTCTTAGCTTTCAGGCCAAAGAGTTATTGGTTTCATCAGACCAGAGAATCTTGTTTCTCATGGTCTGAGAGTTCTTTTAGATGCCTTTTGGCAAACTCAGTGGGCTGTCATGTGCATTTTACTGAGTGGCTTCCGTCTGGCCACTACCATAAAGGCCTAATTGGTGAAGTGCTGCAGAGATGGTTGTCCTGGAAGGTTCTCCCATCTCCAGATAAACTCTGGAGCTCAGTCAGTGACCATCGGGTTCTTGGGTCACCTCCCTGACAAAGGCCCTTCTCCCTCAATTGCTCAGTTTGGCCAGGCAGCCAGCTATAGAAAGAGTGTTGGTGGTTTCAAACTTATTCCATTTAAGAATGAGGGACCTTCAGTGCTGCAGAATGTTTTGGTACCCTTCTCCAGATTCGTGCCTCGACACAATCCATTCTCATAGCTCTACGGATAATTCCTTCGACCTCATGGCTCGATTTTTTCTCTGACATGCACTGTCAACTGTGGGACCTTATCGACATGCGTGTGCCTTTCCAAATCATGTCCAATCAATTGAATTGACCACAGACTGCAATTGAGATGTAGAAACAGCTCAAGGATGTTCAATGAAAACAGGATGCCCCTGAGCTTATTTGAGTCTCATAGCAAAGAGTCTGAATACTTATGTAGAAAAGGTTTGTTTTTAATAACTTTGCAAAAATGTCTAAAAACATGTTTTCACTTTGTCATTATGGGGTATTGTGTGTAGATTGCTGAGGAAAATGTTTTATGTAATACATTTGAGAATAAGGCTGTCGCATAAGAAAATGTGTAACAAGTCAAGTGGTCTGAATACTTTCCAAAAGGCACTGTATATAGTGTACTAATATAATACTTATACAGACAAAAATTCTGACTAAAAGTCAATGACCATTGAGTTTCATACGTGATCTAGGCTTCTTTTAGACTGAGGTGGTTTATCTTATTTTAAACTTTTTGTTTCATATCCTTTATTTAAATTTCACAATAACCTGGTTATCCACCAAAAAGAGCTACAGATTGAGAACGTGAAGTTACATAATAACGTTAGAAGGAAAATGCCAGTCTTCGCTCTGTGAACTTGTGTGTTTTAACTGACAACACCAGTCTATGCAGTTCAGTAGGCTAAACTCAAAGTGTGTGTGTGAGTGTAGGAGGATAATATGTGAGTTGCATGTTGACACCACTCTCTGTGCTGCTCTGTACTCGTGCTTCAGTGTTCTTAGTAACGTGGGGTCCTTAGGGTTTGGGTGTTGACCCTGAGGCTGGAGCCACCCCTGTCTTGCCTGCCAGGGTGTTGGTTTTGGTCCGCTTGGACTCTGGGGGCTGGCACACAGGGTCAGTGGGGGGAGAGGGCCGTTCTGGGGAAATAAGTTGAACCAAAAGAGATGCATCAATCATAGGCAGAATACTGGACTGGATAAAACAAACAGTTCTTATAGGAATAAGATTTCACATAATTTAGTATACTCAAATGTTGTTGATGTTTCATTAGTTGGGCTCTCAGAGGCAGACCCCATTACAAAGAACAGTAATGATAATACTGTCCATAGCCAATCGCTGGTCTTGTTGTAAAGTGCTTGGCCAATCGCGTCATAAGTTGTTGCAGGATATACTGACCATGTTTGGCTTTCTCTGTGGAGGAGGGTGTGCTGAAGGCAGCTGGAGATCTGGAGATGACAGGAGTCAGAGATATCCGTCTGAAATCAAAAGGTAGAGAGAGAGAACAGTCACTTAGAAGGGGATTCTACCCGACTCTTGAGTAGGTACGGTTGGGGCGGCAGGGTAGCCTAGTGGTTAGAGCGTTGGACTAGTAACCGGAAGGTTGCAAGTTCAAACCCCCGAGCTGACAAGGTACAAATCTGTCGTTCTGCCCCTGAACAGGCAGTTAACCCACTGTTCCTAGGCCGTCATTGAAAATAAGAATTTGTTCTTAACTGACTTGCCTAGTTAAATAAAGGTAAAATAAATAAATAAATAAATAAAGGTGGCTGAGGAATTAGTCCTAAGACAACAGCAGAACTCAACATACAGCTACTATTCTATCAGTGGAGGCCTACATAAGAAACACTTCCACCTAATTTAGGATTCATAGAGAAAAGGTAGACCTACAAATATAACTTCACTTCTGCCCATTCAATCTGTGTTCATATAGACTGATAATGTCCCACACACACAGCCCATCTATTATCTGCCGGCAGCTTCTCAGGATAATCAGTACTTGATTAACAGTGGGGAGGTCCAACAAACCCTGAATACCAGACAGGGTGCCGCAAGCACGCTCATCATTTTGTCACACAACAAATGACAAATCATCTGCAACATCTGAAAATCTAAGTTTACAAAATAAATCACAACCATTTGCAATAAATGGAAACATTAGTGGGGAAATGGCTCAATGTCCTTCCCTACACTAGACATGCTGCCTGGCTGGTGCTCCCATCTCCCACCAGCCTCTCCCAGTCTAACTGCTCCTTTCCATCCAGTGATGTGGCAGTTATGTAGTAGCTGTATGTAGGCACCAGTCAGGCTGTCTGGCTCCACTCACCACAGGCCATTTGAATGAGAGTTTGCATACATTTACATACCGTAGTCTTGCGAGAGATAGCGAAGCAGTCCGGCTACCTCGTTTTAGCATCTAGGCTATAGCATCAAGCAGCATTACATTTACATTTTAGTCATTTAGCAGATGCTCTTATCCAGGACAACTTAGTTAGTGCATTCATCTTAAGACAGCTAGGTGGGACAACCACATCAAAATAAGTACATCTTTCCTCAATAAAGTAGTTATCAGAAAGGTCAGTTCCAGTAGGAACAGTGAGAGCAGGATAGTTCTGAGCTTATGGACCAGGGGCAGACATTATAGCGAGAAGGGTGACGCACATGATGAGTGATTCAACCAGGATCAAGATACATCAGCGTGCAAAAGCTACTCACACATGCAGACACACACCCTCACGAAATACACGCACCAACTCTGACTCACAGGCAAGCATATAAACAGAGACAGGCAAAAACACACACACAATCTTGTATTTGTGCTCTTACCTGGGGGCAGGCCCTTTAGGGGTGGTGCTAGCTTTAGGGGTGCTGGGGCCCAGGGTTTTACCACTGCTGCATTGGGCTTTTGGCGTGAGGCAGGGCTGGGCTATAGAGGGGCGAGGGGGGTGTTGGGGGTAGAGAGGGTGAGGCGAGGCTGCTGAGGGGTGGAGGGTGTGCTGGTGCTGGCCGTGGTGGGGGTTTTGGGGGCACTAGCAGCAGGCGCTTTGGGGGTGCTGGGCTTGCCCCACCCCTCCAGGGTGTTGAGGGTGATCCTACGGGGCTGGGTCTTGACCCTACCAGGGTTCTTCTTCTCCTCTCCCCCAGGGGTCAGGAGGGGGCCAGGCGAGGTGAGGGAGGAGATGGGGGTGCTGGGGGCCTCTTTAGGGGTGGGGTGAATAGGGGCGGTGCGCTCTGTTGTTTTGGGGACGGGGGACACCGTGCGGGCCGTTGCAACCTTCTTGCCCTTCTTTTCGAGCCCGTTGCCAGGGGTGACGACCTCCAGGACAGGGGGCTCCTTGAGGGGCGTGCCCAGCTCGCCAGGGGAGAAGGACAGGAAGGAGCAGTAGCCATCTGTAGACGACACCGCCAGGAAGGAACCATCCCGAGACCTACAAAAGGATATGACATCACTAAAGAGACTGGGTAAAAACACCACAGACCGGAACAATGCCACAGACCGGAACAATGCCACACAACGGAAGAATGCCACACAACAACAACTAATCAAACAGTACTTAGAGGTTACCCCTAAACACTGACACAGGATCAGATATTTTTCAGTGCAGTTTAGGATTGGGAGTAGTGGGGTCATCGGATCCTAGATCTGTGGTTAAGGCATCTTCTACCTCAAGCTCATCAAAAACAGAGCGGAATGTTTTGCTCTTAATTGTAATCAGAGGGCTGATATAAATGCTATGCTGCCAGTCTCTCTTGGCTTAGAGTTGAAGAGACACTGACTACATCACGTATTTTTATAAGAAACATCAATGTGTTGAAAATCCCAAATTATTTTCAGTCAACTTATACACACAGCTCTGACACACAAACTTACCCCACCAGACATGCCACCAGGGGTCTTTCACAGTCCCCAAATCCAGAACAAATTCAAGAAAGCGTACAGTATTATATAGAGCCCTTATTGGATGTAACTTCCTCCCATCTCATATTGTTCAAATAAACAGAAAACCTGGTTTTAAAAAACAGGTAAAGACCTTGCGGGCACAACACCTCTCCCCTATCTGACCTAGATAGTTTGTGTGTATGCATTGATATGTAGGCTACATGTGCCTTTTAAAATAAATGTATGTAGTTCTGTCCTTGTCTAATGATGATGTTCTGTATTGTGTCATTCTGTATTATGTTGCATGTTTTGTGTGGACTACCAGGTGAGGTCGCTGAGTGTGTGGTAGTGGATGTTGGAGACGTAGCCGAAAGGTAGGGTCTGCTGAGTGTCATAAAGGAAGATGGAATCCTCAGAGGCCACAGCAAACACCAGTCTGTAGGGCAAGCCAAACGTGTTGGGCAGGGGCTGGGCACTGCCATCTGGGGAGCAGAGAGAGAGTTAGCTATCCTTTTAGATCTTGGGTAATAAGAGTTTGCTGAATAAATGAAATATATAAATGAGTAATAATCAGTAGAAGAGCTGTGTCTTTACCCTCTCCCTTCTTGGTCCTCAGCTCAAAGTAGACAGGGCAACAGCGTACAGCCAGGGTGGCTTTAGCAGGGCAGGGCAGGTGAGCTATGGGCCTAGAATACAGAAAGGCAGATGCATCCAGTTTCACCCTTACTCTGATACAGCTACACACTAAGAGAGCAAGACTTATTAGAGCTGGGATGATAAACTGAAAATGATCCACACTGATCAATTATTGCAGGTATTTGGCCGATATCGTTCATTACGATAGCCTATATTAGAGAAAAGTTCTAAATTTAAAAAAGTTTGCTAATATGGGTGATTGTTAATGGGACAATTAATGGGTACAACCATCAAACTAGTAGTAGTAGTTTAAGAATCAATTATTTTAAAAAATGGTGCACATTAGTGTTATAAACCTTTCGTTCTCTCATCAATTCAGGCAATTTAACGCACATATTTTTTTTTGTCCATATCCAGCTCTAAGACATACAGTAGAGCAGCGGTTCCCAACTCCAGTCCCTGGACAAGCATGCCTGATTCTACTTGTCAACTAATCATCAAGCTATCCAACAAAATGTGTGTTGCTGGGGGTACTGGAGGATTGGAGTTGGGAAATACTGACCTAGAGCAACAGACCCAGAGACAGCAGCTAACTCCAGACCTGGACAGTCTCAGTTCAATTCATCTTTATTGTCCACAAAAGGGCTATTCGTTGGCAGCAGTTACCTCTTGAGGCTCTTCCTGGAGAAGACGTAGGTGGTGTTGGTGATGTTCTCCCCCGCCTCCACACACCCTGCTACAGAGAGACAGACACAGACAGAGAGGAGAGGGGAGAGGGACACAGAGGGAGAAAAGAGATGGGTTAAACAGGATGTCACCCATGACCTCTACACCATCACAGGATATGACAGCAGCACAGGACACAATTACTTCCTGTTTCAAATCACCAGATGGATGTACAGGATAAAACCTTGTTCACAATGCAGGCCTCCACGCTCAAATCAGTTTTATTTTCCATGTGTGTGTGTGTGTGTGTTCAGACAGCAGTCATTTGCTGACATGGCTATGCTAGTTGTCATAATAACGACAGGTGTGTGCGGTGGTGGTGCTCGTGCTTCCCATCACTCAGAAGTTATGTAACAAGCTAAGGTGACAATGCCTGCCATGGATGTTTCTCAGTAAACTCAAAATCATTGTGCAAGAACACCTTTAAAGGATAAAATGATCCAACTTTCAAAACTAGTCCTTTATGTCTAGCTACAGCAGTCAACTAGTTAGGTAACTGTTTACCTTGCTAGCACATTCACTCATTTGTTTGTAAATAATTAACAAACCAGTTAGCTAGCACATGTTCTTGTCAAACTGTCAACAGAGTAGCTAGCAACCAACAAGATACGCCAAATAACTGTCTAAATAAATCAGTTTTGAACATTCAGACAGGTTGCATGGGAAATCATCCGTTTTGTATCGGACTTCAAACCACCTACGAAGGTGGTTTAAAATGTGGCTTGAGACATCTGAATGCATTTGCTTTATGGCTGTTCAGACTGCAGGAAATGAAACAGATTCGTATCAGATACGCAAAAAATTGTATTTGAATCACTTCAAACTACCAATGTGAACAAGGCTTAGCTGTTTCTGTGTGAGTGCGTTTACCTGGGGCGAGCAGGAAGGAGCCGTCCGGTGTGAAGGTGAGGCGTCTGAAGAAAGACCTCATGCTGTCGTCATGGAACATTCGGTACTGTTTCACCTGCACACAAATAAAACAGACAAACACCATCACATTAAAGAGTGTTTGGTGTGTGTATGATTGTGTTTAGTGTGAGTGTAAAGTGTGTGTGTGTGTATAGACAGCTGTTTAGCAACAAAACTGACACATATGGGGCAAAACAGACAGAGTTGGCTTAGTGTTGACATCATCTAAGCTATAGTTCGTCTCCTGTCAAAAAACCTCAAAACCAGACATGGTATCAAGAAAAAGACAAAACTAGCTGAAACAATGTTACTTACAATTCTCCAATGGTAGCTTATTGTCATAGTTGGCAGCTTTCTGGCTATGCAGAATCAAAACACAGACTTCTACCCCATTGAAGTGTGCACATTGTTTTCTTTACGTTGTCAGCGAACCCATCTATGGGAGAACGTTTGTCCACTCAGCTCATACTGACCTCTCCCTCCGCAGCTGAACCAGAGCTCATCTTACTGACACTGTAGACTTTCCTCCTGCTCTGAGTACTGTACACACGCATCACCCTGAGGGAGGGGGGGACAGATCATCAATCATATAACACTGTTTAAGAAGGTTCAGATCTACAAGTCCATGTTGGTTCTTTGTTTATGTATCATGTTAGTCCCACTGATCACTGATAAAAAGGGGGACCAGAGGCTGGGTGTGTTCCTACCTGTCACAGCTGAGTGTGGCCACATACTGGCCCAGCGGGTCCCAGGTCACTCCCTGCACATAGCTCTTATGGTCATTAAAGATGCACAGCTTCTGACCTGAGAAATACAACACTTATTACCGGTGTTATAACTAATTATAAACTGGGTGGTTTGAGCCCTGAATGTGGATTGGCTGGCAGCCATAGTGCGGTATATCAGACCGTATACCACTGGTATGACAAAACATTTATTTTACTGCTCTAATTACATTGGTAACCGGTTTATAATAGCAATAAGGCACCTCGGGAGTTTGTCATATATGGCCAATATACCACGGCTAAGGGCTGTATCCAGGTATAAAAAGATCAAGGACATCAACCACCCGAGCCTCAGCCTGTTCACCCCCGAGCCTCAGCCTGTTACCATCCAGAAGGTCAGTACGGGTGCATGAAAGCTGGGACCGAGAGACTGAAAAACGGCTTCTATCTAATCCTGAACGTTGATTGGTTAAAATCGCATTCCAGACGGTGTCTATTACACAAGTTACCACCGGCTAAATCTATGACGTTAAAATGCCTATTTACTCTGTTCCATCTGACTGCACAATTCACCATCATCAGCCCAGACAGGGAAGTTATAAACTTGATCTCCACTATAAAAAGCATCTAGACATTATCTCACATTTCTTTAAGACATTTAGTTTTCAACAGCAGAGATTTATATCAACCTTGCTGTCTGTCTCTCTGACATGTGCAACATTGTTTCAATATTCAAATTTGATCTTGATCTCCAACTGTCCCATAGTAATGATCGTGTTGGGGTATTATCCCTTACTGAATAACACACACACAGGTATACAGTTGTGGCCAAATATATTGGCACCCTTGCAGATTTATTAAATAATTCACCTTTTTTTCCTAAAATAAGTTGAAATAAAAAAGAACAACTTTTGGCCACCAACACCTTATTGGATTTTCAACATTACAGAAACAAATGTATTTAGCTCCAAGGTGGCAATACTTTTGTCCATGCCATGTCCTTATTTTCTAAATTAAAATAGTTTAAAAAGTTTACAAAATACTATTCAATCCGCAATGTTGAAAAGCCAATAAGGTGAGGTGACCAAATGTTTTTCTTCAATTTGAATTATTTTAGAAGACCTAGAGAATTCAATTCCAAGGGTGCCAATATACAGTATTTGGCCGCAAATGTAACTGAATAGACATATTTAGACACACAAGCTATATGTAATCTCACACACGTCTTACCCTTTGTTACATCCCACATAATGGCAGTGTTGTCCACAGAACCAGAGACCATGAAGTTCCCATCCCGGGTCCAGCTGATATCATACACATCCTCAATATGTCCCCTACAAAACACAACACCATTTAAACAGTGCACACACAAACAGTCACAAATGTGATTATGAAGTAATACACAGGGAAGGGACAATGTATTGTAGATAAGGGGAGTGATTAAAGGGTATCACCGCAGGGTCTTGACCACGCTCCAGCTCTCCTTGTTGAGCTGACTATCCTCCTCCTCCTGGAACGACGGGGCCTGCTCAGGCTCCTTATTGTCATTCAGCTTCCACAGCAGGATGGCTGAATCTGTTATACAGAGTCATCAACACACAGTCATTAACACACACACTGAATATTTGTTATCAAAGCAGTCTACATCCAGCTAAATTGGCCGATGAAGTCACCAGCGATGGATTTAGTCGCACATATTTTGGGCCGGAGCAGATACATGTCGTTTTCTCAATGTCTATCGGTGTGTGCGTCTGCCCAAGACAGCTCGCGAATAGATTTAGAATATTGATAAGTGACATTTGGATGTCGAGTGTGCATCGTCTCAATGCTCATTTTGACCAAAACACTTGCAGACTTGAGTAATCACTATCGAACACATCAGTAAGTGGTCAATCGATAAAGGCTTAGGGGCCAAGTGTTCGGTTAGAGATTCTGCCCATCTATGACTTGAACATAGTAAAGTACAAAAAAATGTATGCTCTGGATAAGTGTCCGCTAAATGACTAAAATGTAAATAGCGTATTTTTCTTCAGTGTTGGCATCAATCAATGGGTTACAATTGGAGACACTGATCATCCTTGTTCCATTTTATTTCCGATATAGATATATCTTTATGGCAAAACATTTGTCATACAGATGTAGTCAAATATACTGGCACCAATGATGAATATAAACCCTGGGTTGCTGATGCTATGTATTGGACATTGAGAGGCTTTGAAGTCACCGGTTAGCCATATTGGGACTCCTCAGTAGGAGCAGTCCTCCACAGGAATAAATAGAATTCTACAGTATTTCAATTAAATGTAGCAAGGACAAAATTACATGGATTTGAATATTCTTTAGGTGTAGTGGTGACAGTAACATTAATAATGTCAAAAAAGTATACTTAAAGGAAATTGTTTTATATATTTTGTATGTTTAGCTCACATCATTTAATTTAAAAGTATGCATTAAGGTGTCTGTAATAGAATGAATGTGGCAAAGACAAATGCAGACATTAATAAATACATTTCTATAGCTTCCAAAATATATATATATTTTTTTACAATGGTGGGAGAGTACCAAGATGGAGGCATGGTGGCTTCAACACAGCACCCTCGATCAGTAATCTAGTGTATACCGTATATAAATAATTTATTGGCACCCTTGCACTTTACAATGGAGAAGATCGTTTCGTTTTTTTCTTTTTAAAACTGGTTGAATGGCAATGTTTACCCTGTAAGCACCTGCAAAGTATTACAGATTAGATTAATTACACAGTAAATGAGAAAATTGCCTCTAACCAAATTATTTGGAATTTTGAATAATTGTGAACAATCTCAATTTCAGTTTATATATTTTTGATCTTGGTCCTGTGCAGTGGAAATAAAACAAATACACATATAAACAAATGTTTTTTCAACTTATTTGAGAATAGTGAATCATGCAAGGGTGTCAATATACTGTATCTAACCACATCTTTATATATTATAGCAAACTATTTTATTTGTCAATTATGCTATTGTTGATATATACACGTTTGCTACATCGTGACCCACCATCTCCTCCAGAAGCGAGCAGCTCACTGTTGGGGCAGAAGCGCACCACGTTGACAGCCTTGGTGTGCCGTGCAAGGTTGGACAGGAAGTCCACCACTGCTTTCCCATCAGGCCCCATCTCCACACGCCACAACTAACCACAGGAAGTGACCTCACACGTTATAGCATCACACAGACCCACTACACTCATTAGGTCATTATCTCTCTTAATAGTATATCACCATACAATACATTATTACAGTTTCCTTTACCAAGCTCTGTCTGTCTGTCTGTCTGTCTGTGTGTGTGTGTCAATCTGCTAATGCATACAATGTGTTCACAGTGTGTGCATATGAGAGTGAGAGAACAATAGAGACACTTGAAACAACCCCAGAGAATGAATGACTAAACAACAATGGAGTTTTTTTTTAAAAAACAGATAGCTAACTGTTGCTCACCCTGACAGTGGTGTCCACTCCTGCTGTGGCCAGCCTGTGTATGCGGCCCTCTGAGTTGTGCTGGAAGTCCAGACTGTAGACAGGTTCTTTGTTGTGCCACGCAATCTCACATGTTATCACCTTCATCTTGCTACTAAATACAGGCAAAGAGAGTAACGTTAACGTTAGCTAACTGAAAATGCGATGTCAGCTAGACTAGAGACAGCTAGTAACGTTAACAGTTAGTTAGCTAACTACAGCAACTAAACAAACAGCAGCTGTTGTTGTTGACACCGATAGTCACTTGCAATACATACTGGGAAGGCAGTGGAGAAAGTTTGGCCATCAACCACTTCCAAGTGCTCTTAAAGTTACATTCATAAAAATACAAAAAAATAGTTAGCTTGGTAGCTACTGGTTTGCTTAGTTCAGTCATGGCTAAACTAGTTTAATTCGATTGCTGTGTGTTGAAGTAAAACAACTTGCGAAGACACATGAACAATTATATCAAATATTATATCAAATATTGGATTATTCAAATATGCATCCAGAACAAATCCATAAATGTGCATGTATCTCTGCCTACCAGTTTTTTTCCACTGACTAACTTTTCTGCTGCGTCCCGCGCGGAGTCAAATCTACAAGCCGAGAGCAGAGAGAAAACATTGGTTTCCCGCGTAGAGTTCGGAAAAAACTTCCGGTAGGGAAGTCAGCAGTGATAGGCTGAGAAGGGAAGGGGCGGGTAATACCAGAGTAGTCCAGGGGGTTCCACGAGCTTCTATATAGCCACAGATTCCACAGCGAGAAAGTCC
This sequence comes from Oncorhynchus nerka, assembly GCF_034236695.1. Classification (NCBI taxonomy): domain Eukaryota; kingdom Metazoa; phylum Chordata; class Actinopteri; order Salmoniformes; family Salmonidae; genus Oncorhynchus; species Oncorhynchus nerka. The sequence goes on along the minus strand of NC_088398.1, from coordinate 65,290,148 downwards.
AAATTGGCACACACAAAAAAAATTGCTTTTTGCTCTTAATTTAAATTCAGGGTTAGGTTTAAAAGGAAATGGGCGAGGTTTATGACTTGGTGTCAGGAGCTTGCCAGCTTGTAGTCCTAAAAACAGGAAATGATTTAGCTCTGGTTCTTTCAGCCATTTCTATAGACAAAATGAATGTCGAAATAGGATTTTTGGAATACACGCCGAAAATAAGGTCCGAGGTTATTAACACAGGCTAATGACATCTTATGTTTTGTTCTATGAGATAACATGACCTTTATGAAATATGAAGCCTTTATGCAATGTAAATTACATAAATGCTTAAAAAAGTGATTAGCTTATATCATAGAACAAAACGTATAAGATCTCATAAGCCTGTGCTTACCAGACCTTAATTTCATTGTTTATCCAAAAACTCCAAACATTTTTCCAAAGGCTTCATTCAACGAACCACCGTGGTTAGTGCCTACAAAAAGACGCCTTTCATTTTTCACATTGTGAATTTTACAAAATATTCAAGTTAATTGTGTATATGTTGTAGGCTTATATTGGCATGACGTTTTGATAGCTGTGTAATTCTCTAGGACAAGGTGAGTTTTATAATTATATTTGCCTCAATTTACTCTTAAATTCACAATGCAAATGATTGATTCCAGTTAACTGCGCACATCTCTCTAGGACAAGTTATCAAAACGTCAAGCCAAGGTAAACCTACACAAAACACAGACCTTATACAGTAGGTCTAAAATTGCAGATGGAAAAATGTATGGTGAAAAAACAATTAGAACCATTTCCGGGTTGTATGACTCATACTGTGGCACCCAATTGAGTCTGGGTAATTTAAAATCTGTAAATCTGCATTCCAGAATAGCAGAATAACATATGACATGCAAGCCATTGTAAGTGTTTGATGTAATGTAATTTCAGGTAAAAATGTAAGTTTTTTTTTATATTTCCCAACCATTCAGCAAATATACTTTAGCTTTGAAGCTAGGCGCTCTTCTAATGACACCGACTGAATAATGTTTCAGTTTTGATGCCTTCCCAACCCAGTAAATTATTGCTGATCGTGTATGGAAATGTGAAAGTGACAGAGGATTCGTTAGTCAATAAATGTTATTGGGATTTCAAGGTCTGTTTTTTCATTGCATACTTTTAGAAGCAATGTTGGTAATGTATCTTTTGTAGATGCTATATATTGAAAAAAAGTCAACGCATCGTTAGAACAGTGAAAAAAATAAATATATTTTTTAAAAGAAATAATACATCCGGGACAGTTGCATTGCTAAAAGGACAACCAAAATTCCCTCGTGTCGAGAAAACAAAGCACATTCCCACTCTTTAATCCCAATTGAGGGATGAATCACAAATCAATAAATTAACCAGTTAACTTTGATAAACATTCCAGATATAGCTGCTGATTTTCCAGTTAATTAATAAAAAGGTTCAGTTAAATATGGATCATTGAAGATATTGAGTCAGTTGCACGACCTCAATGAGTCAATCTTCATGAACTAGAAAGTTTGGAGTGGTTTGAGCTGTCTAACAATTTGATCCTGCTTTGAAATATAGTGCTTTCAGAAAATATTCAGACCACTTGACGTTTTCCACATTTCTCTTTACATTACAGCCTTATTCTAAAATGGATTAAAGAAATATTTTTCCTCAGCAATCTACACACAATACCCCATATCAACAAAGCAAAAACAGGTTGACATTTTTACTCATTTATTAAAAATAAAAATAGCTTATTTACATAGGTATTCAGACTCTTTCGCAATGAGACTTGAAATTGAGCTCAGGGGCATCCGGTTTCCATTGATCATCCTTGATGTTTCAATAACTTGGGAGTCCACCTGGGGGTAAATTCATTTGATTGGACATGATTTGGAAAGGCACACACCTGTCTATAAGGTTCCACAGTTGACAGTGCCTGTCAGAGAAAAAACCAAGCTGTGAAGTCGAGGGAATTGTCCGTAGAGCTACGAGAATGGATTGTGTCGAGGCACAAACCTGGGGAAGGGTACCAAAAATTTCTGCAGCATTGAAGGGCCCCAAGAACACAGTGGCCTCCTCCATTCTTAAATGGAAGAAATTAGGATCCACCACGACTCTTCCTCAAGCTGGCCGCCCGGCCAAACTGAGCAATTGGGGGAGAAAGGCTTTGGTCAGGGAGGTGACCAAATCATCAAAATCAAATCAAATTTATTTATATAGCCCTTCGTACATCAGCTGATATCTCAAAGTGCTGTACAGAAACCCAGCCTAAAACCCCAAACAGCAAGCAATGCAGGTGTAGAAGCACGGTGGCTAGGAAAAACTCCCTAGAAAGGCCAAAACCTAGGAAGAAACCTAGAGAGGAACCAGGCTATGTGGGGTGGCCAGTCCTCTTCTGGCTGTGCCGGGTGGAGATTATAACAGAACATGGCCAAGATGTTAAAATGTTAATAAATGACCAGCATGGTCGAATAATAATAAGGCAGAACAGTTTAAACTGGAGCAGCAGCACGGCCAGGTGGACTGGGGACAGCAAGGAGTCATCATGTCAGGTAGTCCTGGGGCATGATCCTAGGGCTCAGGTCCTAGTTGAAACCAAGAACCTGATGGTCACTGACAGAGCTCTAGAGTTACTCTGTTGAGATGGGAGAACCTTCCAGAAAGACAACCATCTCTGCAGCACTTCACCAATCAGGCCTTTATGGGAAAAAAGCCAGATGGAAGCCACTCCTCAGTAAAAGGCACATGACAGCCTGCTTGAAGTTTGCCAAAAGGCACCTAAAGTCCATGAGAAACAAGATTATCTGTATCGGTCTGATGAAACCAAGATTGAACTCTATGGCCTGAATGGTAAGCGTCACGTCTGGAGGAAACCTGGCACCATCCCTACGGTGAAGCATGTTGGTGGCAGCATGATGATGTGGGGATGTTTTTCAGAGGCAGAGACTGGGAGACTAGACAGGATAAAGGGAAAGATGAACAGAGCAAAGTACAGATGAAAACCTGCTCCAGAGCACTCAGGACCTCAGACTGGGGTGAAGGTTCACCTTCAAACAGGACAATCATCCTAAGCACACAGCCAAAACAAAATAGGAGTGGCTTTGGGACAAGTCTCTGAATGTCCTTGAGTGACCCAGCCAGAGCCCAGACTTGAACCCAATTGAACATCTCTGGAGAGACCTGAAAATAGCTGTGCAGCAACACTGCCCATCCAACCTGACAGAGCTTGAGAGGATCTGCAGAGAAGAATGGGAGAAACTCCCCAAATACAGGTATGCCAAGCTTGTAACGTAAAAAACCTAAGACTCGAGGCTGTAATCACTGCCAAAGGTGCTTCAACAAAGTACTGAGCAAAGGGTCTGAATAGTTATGTAAATGTCATATCAGGTTTTATTTTTTATAAATTAGAAAAATTGTCATACTGTTTTTGTTTTGTCATTATGGGGTATTGTGTGTAGATCGATGAGGGGGGGGGGGGACTATTTAATCAATTTTAGAATAAGGCTGTAACGTAACAAAATGTGGAAAAAGTCAAGGGGTCTGAATGCACTGCACCTCTCTGGACTCATCCCCCATCTCTTGCATTACAATCTCCCGCATTCGGACCTTAACTTTTAATTAATAATTTACAATTTTGTTAGCGTCCCAGAGGTAGGAATAAGTTTGAAATCCTCTGGAGTGCAAAAACCCTGTTATTTCAAGAGAAACATCAGTCTCAGCTCAAAAGAACAGAGAGGGATTGATAGTACTCTGATAAGACAAACGTGTGACAAGAGTGAGGGAAGAGGTTATGATATCGTACTCCTAGTTATAAAACATACAACACAAAATAAAAATATATGTTAACTCAAGATTTGGGTGAAAAAGTCTTCATTATTTCTTAGCATATAAATGAACATGAGCACATAAGAGTGAATGCAACATTGAATACTGAACTTAATCTGTCTTGATCTAGGAACGATGTAGAACTGATGGTTATGTCTGTTTTGGGAGAGACGGGAGTCCTTCTACCAAGCCACAGAGCAGATCATGGTGGATGACTATTAACTCATCAAGTGAAAACTCCTCTGTTCCTGACATCATTCCAGGAAAGTTCACTGTGGTCACCTGTAATCGAAGAGAAAAACATCTTCCCGGAACACTGACATGATTCTAGAGCCTCCATCCACATTGGAGTAGTAAGTGTTTGTGAGAAGGAGAGGTTGAACTCAGTAACCCCAAAGTTTCAGTGCAAAATAGCTTACTGTTTGTTGCATCATTAAGTACCACCATGGTCATGGAACAATATAAAAGTGTTTGTACAGCAATACAAATAAATACTTTTCAGTTCATTCCCTCTTTCACTTGTAAAAAATCCATAGAAAATACATTTAAAAAGTGTAAAAACGCAGAGGTAAAAGGAGAGGCAGGAAGTCTCTGTGACCATCTCCAGGTCTGCCTCTCCTCACAGAGTTAGATGGAGGACAACCCCTCCATCCATATCCCGCCCCAGGCCCTTACGCAGGCCCCAACGTCTCCACATCAGTAAGAACCTGATGGAGGATCTCGTCGATGACTGGACAGTCGTAGTTGACTTGTTCAAGGTCCAACGCTGGGACAAACGTGACCAGGAGACGACCGATGCTCCTCCGAAGCTCCCTCAGCCTGAGAGACAGACAAAGAGAAAAAGGGTGTTCATGTACAGTGCCTTCAGAAACTATTCACACTCCTTGACTTTTTCCACAATTTGTTGTGTTACAGCCTGAATTTAAAATGGATTAAATTGAGACTGTCACTGGCCTAAACACAATACCCCATTATGTCAAAGTGGAATGATGTTTTTACAAATTAATAAAAAATGAAAAGTTGAAATGTCTTGAGTCAATAAGTATTAATCCCCTTTGTTATGGTAGTCCAATATACGTTCTGGAGTAAAAATGTGCTTAACAAGTCAGGTAAGTTTTTTTTAATGACTACCTCATCTCTGTACACCACAGATAATATGTAAGATCCCTCAGTTGAGCAGTGAATTTCAAACACAGATTCAACCACAAAGACCAGGTTTTCCAATGCCTCACAAAGAAGGGAACCTATTGGTAGATGGGTATAAATACAGTTTTAAAAAAGCAGACATTGAATATCCCTTTAAGCATGGTGAAGTTATTACACTTTGGATGGTGTATCAATACACTCAGTTGCCAGAGAGGAAGGAAAATGCTCAGGGATTTCACATGACAAAACATGAATCCTGTTCGCAAATAAGGCCGTTTCTGTCCTGAAAATAAAATGCTATGATTAGGGCATATCCAACACAAACATCACAGAGTACCACACTTCATATTTCCAGGCATGGTGGTGGCTGCATCATGTTATGGGTATTCTTGTCCTTGGCAAGAACTAAAGAGTATTTTAGGATAAAACAGAATAGAGCTAAGCACAGGCAAAATCCTAGAGAAAAATCTGGTTCAGTCTGCATTCTAACAGACAATGGGAGACAAATGAACCTTTCAGCAGGACAATAAACTTAAAGTGGCTTGAAAATATATGGCAAGACTTACAAAGGCTGTCCTAGTAATGATCAGCAACCAACTTGACAGAGTTTGAAGATTTTTTAAAAACAATCATTTGCAAATATTGTACAATCCAGGTGTGCAAAGCTCTTAGAAACTTACCCAGAAAGACTCAACTGTAATCACTGCCAAAGATGATTCTAATATGTATTGACTTGGGTGTGAATAATATGTACATTTCTGTATTTATCTCTCCCTTGTGGCAAGGATAAGTAGTATAAACACTGCAGTGGGAGATAATAATTGTGCAAAAATGTCTAAAAACATGTTTTCACTGTCATGGGGTATTCTGTGGGTGAGAAAATAAAAATCATCCATTTTAAATTCAGGCTGTAACACAATAAATGGTGGAATAAGTCTAGGGGTATGAATACTTTCTAAACGCACTGGTGATCTGATGACCATACAGGAACACTGAAGGAAACAGAAGTGAAAATCTTATCCTCACGTCTGGGGTGCCTCCGAGGTGGAGCCATTAGCAGCACTAGTGGCCGCTACGTCTCCCCTCTCTGTCTGGGCAGCTGCAGCCTGAGCTGCTTCTCTCTCCTGTTTCTCTCTCTCCCACTCTTGTTTCTCCCTCCTCAGCTCCACCACGTCCAGCTGCAGCGTCTCACACTGGGACAAGAGGTTGCCCTTCTCCTCTTTCATAGCCGCCACCTGGGGGTGGGAGAGTAGACAGGGACACAAAAGGGAATGGACGGCAGATGATTATGCGGAGGAAGATAAGAAATCACATCAGATAGACAAACTGATTCATGTTCACTTACACACAGTATGATGTATTGCCCCATCACCACCTCTTCATCCTCCACACACCTGGTACATCAGGTTTACATCAAACTAGCCTTTTTCACGGTATGGTAAAATATCAACAGCATACTTATAAAGGTAGGGGGGATAAAATGGCCACTCACCTGGGAGCGTAGCATGTCACGTTCACAGTTGGCATTGCTGAGGTCCTGGAGCAGAGTGTCTACCTGTACAGCCAGCTGGTCACTGACCTTACTCCCCTCTGCCTGCTCTCGTTCTCCATCCCCTGCTCCAGTCTGACAGGCCAGGTGGGATTGCTCTCTCTTCACAGCGGCCCGGGAATGCTCCTGCATGCTGCCCTCCAGGTCATGGAGCTGGCAGGTCAGCTTGTGGACCTGTTCCTTGAACTGGTCCCTCTCATGGGCTGCAGCCTGCATGAGCTCCAGCAGCTGATCTTGCTGCTCCTGTGCCTCTGACAGGTTACGGAAGTCAATCCGAGGAAGGTCTGATGGGTCTGGGACAGATGGGCCAGCAGAGAATGGGCCTGCAGAGGATGGGCCAGCAGAGGATGGGCCTGGTGTGGATGGGCCTGGTGTGGATGGGGCTGCAGAGGACGGGCCTGCAGAGGACGGGCCTGCAGAGGAGGGGCCTGCAGAGGAGGGGCCTGGTGTGGAGGGGCCTGGTGTGGAGGGGCCTGGTGTGGAGGGGCCTGGTGTGGAGGGGCCTGGTGTGGAGGGGCCTGCAGAGGATGGGCCTGCAGAGGATGGGCCTGGTTCTGTTCTCTTCCTATCTCTTTCCTCCTTCTTCTTGTTGTCCTCTTCTTTGTTCTTCAATTTTGTCCAGTTCTCTATTCTCTCCTTCTCCTTCTCCTTTTCCACTTCCTCCTTTTTCTTTCGCTCCTCCTCCTCTTCATCCTTCACTTCGCCCCGTATGTCTGTCTGGGTGGTGATGCTCATCTGCTCTGAGGAAGGTGGTAGAGGGGAGAGGTTGGTCGCTGCGGTTCCCGTCTCCACGGAGCTTGTTCCTATGCCATTGGTCCTAACGTTGCCAGTGCCAGAAGGTGTTTCCACAGCCCTACTCTCTGACTTTACCTTGGCCATGTCAAAGGTTGCCTTCTTTGGAATAGGGGTGCTGTTTGTCTCCAAGATAACAATGTCATCGTCATCCGTGATCTCATCATCGTCATCGTCAATCGGGATGATGACTGATGGGGATGACACATTCGTCTCTGCTGCCGTTGATGCGGATCCCATAGAGGTGTTTTGGTGGAAACCGTTCACCCTGGGTCTTTTGGTGTCCCTTTCAGAGGTCATGGCCAATGTTCTCTTCATTCTACAGAGGATATGGGGGCTTATTATGCACCATTAAACAAATAATGATTATTGACAGAATTTCTCTCTCCCTTGTGGCAAGGATATGTAGTACAAACACTACGGGAGAGAGACAGAACGAGAGAAGAGAGACTACCACTCAGACAGTGGCCATACCTTGAAGGTGTTGAAGGGGCTGGAGGGGTTGAAAGAGAGCACACGCTAGAGATGATGGGCATGTGGTTGGAGGAAGGGCTGGTCCCTATGAAGTCAGAGATACATTTATATCAATACCTACATTATCAAAAACATCCCCATCAACATAACATACGCAGTTCACAGTAGACGTACCTGATTGAGTGAGGGGAGAGATCCTGAGAGGAGATGATCTGGGCCTAGCACTGAGTGGTGATGCTGTGGTAGCCCTAGTGCTCAGTGGTGCCTTCACATTAACTCTGACTGTGGGGGGAGCAGAAGCTGGAGACATCTGTACAGCTGTCCTGAAGTTCTACAAATGACAGAGGAAAGGAAGGACATGAGTAGGAAGACTGTATTGGCTGTTTTTATTCAACTAGCTAGTCCTCCTCGCCTCTGTACTAGGTGCTGCTATATGACATATCTAGACCCACCGATGTCTTTATAAGCTGCAGTTTCAGGTCCTCCTGTTGGCGCCTCAGAGCTTCGTTCTGCCGAGCCAGCGCTGCGATCCGCATCCGCTCTGCCTTCTTCTGCTCATCTTCATACTGACACACACACACACACACACCAGAGCCGGGCATTAGGACACACACAACAGGGTAGTTTGGGCAGGGTACACAAAATATAAGGTAGAACAAATCATGTGTAGGCATGAACCAGGGTGTGACACATACATAGACAGACACACACAGAAAAGGCCAACCTGTTGTCGTTTCCACTCCTGCTGCATTTTGGTGTTCCTTTCACTGTGAAATAGAGCACAGTTTAATTTGATTGAAAATGAAAAGCCATAATTGCATTAATCTCACCTGCTGACATCATACACATTCTATGGAATCGCCTATCAGGTCCGAAATGATTGGCACCCTTGATAAAGATGAGCATAAGGTTTTCAATGGGGTTCAAGTCAGGAGACCGATTTTGTCTTCAATTAACAATTTCTCGATTTTGATGTGTGCTTGGGGATATTGTCTTGCTGGAAGTTGCACTTGCGACCTCCAAGTTTCAGCCTCCAAGGGGAGGCAACCAGGTTTTTGGCTAAAATGTCCTGGTATTTGGTAAAGTTAATGATGCTGTTGACCTTAACAAGTGCCCCAGGACCAGTGGAAGCAAAATAGCACCATAACATTTACATTTTAGTCAAGATCCACCACCATATTTTACAGTAGGTATGAGGTTATTTTCTGCACATGCATCCTTATTTTGTCACCAAACCCACCACTGACTGGTGTGCATGCCCAAAGAGCTCTGTCATCTGACCATAGCACCGCTTCCAATCCAAGTGGCAATGCTGTTTATCAAACTCTAGGCATGTACATTTGTTTGTTGCTCTCAATAAAGGCTTTTTCTTGCAACCATTCCAAAGAGCCTATTGGCATGGAGGTGGCGTCTAATTGTAGATTTGGAGATGTGGTGACCCGGTAATGTGACAAAGTTTTGTAACTCTCCTACTTTGGCCCTTTTATTTGCCTCCTGAACCATCTTCCTCACTGTGCGTGGGGACAAGATACACATGCGTCCAATACTAGGCAAGCTTTACCACTCTTCCAACGGTTTTAAACTTCTAAATTGTTGCCCTAATAGGTAGTATGTATTTTTTTTGCCATTGCCAGATTTATGAAGGTCAACAACCATGTCTCTTTTCGTTTGTGAGTTCTTTTCCTTTTCCCATTGTGATGGATGACAGGGAATTTACATGCATGTCACCTAATGTTTATACCCCAGTGAAACAGGAAGCCACGAAAGGCCACAATACAGTTCCTTAAACTGAGATGAATTTACAAAAGTAGACTGAATTAAGAATTTTTATGAGTACAAATACACTGCTCAAAAAAATAAAGGGAACACTTAAACAACACAATTTAACTCCAAGTCAATCACACTTCTGTGAAATCAAACTGTCCACTTAGGAAGCAACACTGATTGAAAATAAATGTCACATGCTGTTGTGCGAATGGAATAGACAACAGGTGGAAATTATAGGCAATTAGCGAGACACCCCCAATAAAGGAGTGGTTCTGCAGGTGGTGACCACAGACCACTTCTCAGTTCCTATGCTTCCTGGCTGATGTTTTGGTCACTTTTGAAATGCTGGCGGTGCTTTCACTCTAGTGGTAGCATGAGACGGAGTCTACAACCCACACAAGTGGCTCAGGTAGTGCAGCTCATCCAGGATGGCACATCAATGCGAGCTGTGGCAAGAAGGTTTGCTGTGTCTGTCAGCGTAGTGTCCAGAGCATGGAGGCGCTACCAGGAGACAGGCCAATACATCAGGAGACGTGGAGGAGGCCAACAACCCAGCAGCAGGACCGCTACCTCCGCCTTTGAGGAGCACTGCCAGAGCCCTGCAAAATGACCTTCAGCAGGCCACAAATGTGCATGTGTCTGCTCAAACAGTCAGAAAAAGACTCCATGAGGGTGGTACGAGGGCCCGACGTCCACAGGTGGGGGTTGTGCTTACAGCCCAACACCGTGCAGGACGTTTGGCATTTGTCAGAGAACACCAAGATTGGCAAATTCGCCACTGGCGCCCTGTGCTCATCACAAATGAAAGCAGGTTCACACTGAGCACATGTGACAGACATGACAGAGTCTGGAGACGCCATGGAGAACGTTCTGCTGCCTGCAACATCCTCCAGTATGACCGGTTTGGCGGTGGGTCAGTCATGGTGTGGGGTGGCATTTCTTTGGGGGGCCGCACAGCCCTCCATGTGCTCGCCAGAGGTAGCCTGACTGTCATTAGGTACCAAGATGAGATTCTCAGACCCCTTGTGAGACCATATGCTGGTGCGGTTGGCCATGGGTTCCTCCTAATGCAAGACAATGCTAGACCTCATGTGGCTGGAGTGTGTCAGCAGTTCCTGCAAGAGGAAGGCATTGATGCTATGGACTGGCCTGCCCGTTCCCCAGACCTGAATCCAATTAAGCGCATCATGTCTCGCTCCATCACAGACTGTCCAGGAGTTGGCGGATGCTTTAGCCCAGGTCTGGGAGGAGATCCCCCAGGAGAACATTCGCCACCTCATCAGGAGCATGCTCAGGCGTTGTAGGGAGGTCATACAGGCACGTGGAGGCCACACACACTACTGAGCCTCATTTTGACTTGTTTTAAGGACATTACATCAAAGTTGGATCAGCCTGTAGTGTGGTTTTCCACTTTAATTTTGAGTGTGACTCCAAATCCAGACCTCCATGGGTTGATAAATTTGATTTCCATTGTTAATTTTTGTGTGATTTTTTGTCAGCACATTCAACTATGTAAAGAAAAAAGTATTTAATAAGAATATTTCATTCATTCAGATCTAGGATGTGTTATTTTAGTGTTCCCTTTATTTTTTTGAGCAGTGTACTTTTGACATTCTTTTTTAGAACAAAATATTACTTGTTAAACAAAATCTCTTTCTCTAAGCAATGTATATAAAATAATAAAACAATATAGCACAGTATTTTGAATTATTGTATACATAATTGTTTGTTCATCTTTATCAAGGGTGCCAATAATGGATCTGACTGTACAACGTCAACTCCTTGCCTACTGTGTTGCAAAATGAAGTGAGAACTTGCACATTAATCTGTCAAGTCAACAGTCAGGTGTAATTGCTGAAGCAGTTGGCAAAACATTTGTCCCCCACTTTAAATCTTCGACATACTTCTTATTCTTTTGCACGCTACTCCTCTTTTATTCATTTTAAATTAAGATTTTTGTCCTTATTTTTGTCCCCAATCCACTTTCATGGGATTTCCTCAACATTCTAAAAGGTCCCAGTGTGACACCACTTAACATTCCATTCACTGTAAATGCAAAAAAGCAAATTGCCACAAATTAGCTACTTCTCTGCTTTTCAAATCTGAAATCAGAACAATAATATATTCTACCGATCAATCAATATAGTGGTTTTACTAACCGTGCCAAAGATATATAAACAACTGACATTTTAAACATTTTGGTCATTTTTGGATTTCTTGGTCTACAGATCAGATTGATCTGTTACCAATCAAAAAGGACAATTGTTTGAGTAACAGCATCAACTACTTTGTCTGAACTTTTACAAACTGACATTTTAATTAAAAGTTACAGCTGTTTAAAGTGACAAAAAGTAGCTAGCTAACGTCAGCTTACAGCTCTCTCGTGTCATCATTGAGCAGCCCAAACGGAGCAGTTACTACGGATACTCACAGTGCATGGGGCAGGGCTGGGAGCTAGGGACAGACAGACCATCAGCTATAGATACTAATGAAGGAAGTTACTGTATTTCTCATTTCGGGTTAGGCAATCAGGCCTGGGTAGGGCTTGCACTAAAAAGTCACGCCCATGCAGGGCTCTAGATAGAACGTAGCACTGGTTGCATTAGCCCAGGGCTTCGGGATACAGGTGTGAATCACTACATGTATCCACACACACACTTTATTTTTGCTTGATTGAGCTTGCCTGGCTTAATGGACCAATAGAATAGTCCCAAAATTGCAAACCCTGGCCATCTGACACTCCAGGCAGGCTAGAGAAAACTCTCAAAGTACAGTATTTGAACATACAGTATTTGACACAGACTTTTCTTTCCAAACAGGTCTGAAGGAAAAGTCACACAATCTTCTGTGTCCCTGTCCGATTACGTAAATCAGACAAAATCATGTCATGAACATTTCCTGCAAATTCTATCAATTTGCTGTTTATAACTCAAAGTAGATTGAAATTGAACTAGTGACTCGACTTGTGTATCCCCCTGGGGGTAGAGGAGCTATGAGGGAATTGGTGTCCTTATCCTGACTTGTGTATCCGCCTGGGGGTAGAGGAGCTATGAGGGAATGGGTGCCCTTATCCTGACTTGTGTATCCCCCTGGGGGTAGAGGAGCTATGAGGGAATGGGTGTCCTTATCCTGACTTGTGTATCCCCCTGGGGGTAGAGGAGCTATGAGGGAATGGGTGTCCTTATCCTGACTTGTGTATCCCCCTGGGGGTAGAGGAGCTATGAGGGAATGGGTGTCCTTATCCTGACTTGTGTATCCCCCTGGGGGTAGAGGAGCTATGAGGGAATGGGTGTCCTTATCCTGACTTGTGTATCCCCCTGGGGGTAGAGGAGCTATGAGGGAGTGGGTGTCCTTATCCTGACTTGTGTATCCCCCTGGGGGTAGAGGAGCTATGAGGGAATGGGTGCCCTTATCCTGACTTGTGTATCCCCCTGGGGGTAGAGGAGCTATAAGGGAATGGGTGCCCTTATCCTGACTTGTGTATCCCCCTGGGGGTAGAGGAGCTATGAGGGAATGGGTGCCCTTATCCTGACTTGTGTATCCCCCTGGGGGTAGAGGAGCTATGAGGGAATGGGTGCCCTTATCCTGACTTGTGTATCCCCCTGGGGGTAGAGGAGCTATGAGGGAATGGGTGCCCTTATCCTGACTTGTGTATCCCCCTGGGGGTAGAGGAGCTATGAGGGAATGGGTGCCCTTATCCTGACTTGTGTATCCCCCTGGGGGTAGAGGAGCTATGAGGGAATGGGTGTCCTTATCCTGACTTGTGTATCCCCCTGGGGGTAGAGGAGCTATGAGGGAATGGGTGCCCTTATCCTGACTTGTGTATCCCCTGGGGGTAGAGGAGCTATGAGGGAATGGGTGCCCTTATCCTGACTTGTGTATCCCCCTGGGGGTAGAGGAGCTATGAGGGAATGGGTGCCCTTATCCTGTCAGTGGGTCCCTCTTCCCACTGATCCCGATTCAGCCCAGAGAGAACTTCAAGAAAAACCTGCAATCCCTCCTTGTCTTCTGTACTCTATTATCACATTTTCCATATACTGTGGTATTCTAGGAGAGTTTATTAAAAAAGTGTAGTAGTGAGAGTGTAGTTATTTCTGATAAAATGTGTGATCCGATTGCCCCACAAAAGTATGTGGACAGAGTAATGACGTTGGGCCCGGGAACTGCTATCGCCGGGCTCCCCTGCCTCAGGCGGATCGCCGGGCTCCCCTGCCTCAAACGATCTGTCAGGTTCCCGCGCCCCAGCTGACTCGACAGGTTCCCGTGCCTCAGCTGGCGTGACAGGTTCTTGCACATCAGCAGGGGTGCCGGTCCGCTCCTGAACCCCGGGTTCGTCCCCTTTGACAGCGTCCTGCAGCTGGAGCCACGCGTCGGAGGGGGTACTGTCACGTGTACTCCCTCTCTGGCCTCTAGGTCATCAGGCTGCTGATTATCCCGCACACCTGTCACAATCATCTCGCGCTCCTGCGCCTCATGACTTTCACCTGGATGGACTCCTTCACCTCCGTGATTATCTTCCCTATATCTGTCACTCCCCTTGGTTCTTTCCTCAGGTGTTATTGACTTTGATTTCATGTCGGTGCGTTGTTAGAATTACGTGTTTGTTTCGTTTATTTAAACACCCACTCCCTGAACTTGCTTCCCGCTATCATCCAGAAGGCGAGGTCAGTACAGGTGCATCAAAGCAGGGACCGAGAGACTGAAAAACAGCTTCTATCTCAAGCCCATCAGACTGTTAAACAGCCACCACTAACATTGAGCGGCTGCTGCCAACACACTGCTGCCGACTCAACTCCAGCCACTTTAATAGTGGAAATTGATGGAAATTGATGTAAAAATATATCACCAGCCACTTTAAACAATGCTACTTAATATAATGTTTACGTACCCTACATTTTTCATCTCATATGTATATGTATATACTGTACTCTATATCATCTTTATGTAATACAAGTATCACTAGCCACTTTGTTTACATACCCTACATTACTCATCTCATATGTATGTACTGTACTCGATACCATCTACTGCATCTTGCCTATGCCGTTCTGTACCATCACTCATTCATATATCTTTATGTACATAATTCTTTATCCCTAAACACTTGTGTGTATAAGGTAGTAGTTTTGGAATTGTTAGTTAGATTACTCGTTGGTTATTACTGCATTGTCGGAACTAGAAGCACAAGCATTTCACTACACTCGCATTAACATCTGCTAACCATGTGTATGTGACAAATAAATTCGATTTGACTCTCAGCACACTCTTTACAGAAAGACATTTTTGTGATCTAACTGCCCCACAATCATAATTAAATCAGGTTGATATAGTAGTCTATCAAAGTAACCAGACCAATTATATTACTAAATGTAACTGACTATATGTAACTGCGTTGCTTCTAATAGTAGATCAATGTTTTTTTTTTAACTTCTTCCACTACCACAAAAATACTTTTAAAAGAGAAAGCAAGCCCCACAACTTTACTTCATGTAAAGCTACCATCTAGTTATAATTATATTTCTTCCATCCACTCTAGAGCTTAAGCGATTTAACTTATGAATACGAAACAAACTTCTAAAACCTACAGGCTGCCCCAATTTATATTGCTTGAGACATTTGTTTGATTGCATTTATACTTTTTGTACTACAACAACCTTTAAATGAGCTCTCAATGCTTTTTAATGCCAAAAAGGCCCATAGGCTTGAATGCTAAAAAAATCTCCTTTTACCGTTTAAGCTATCAACTCCAAACCAACGTTCACACGTGCAGAATTACCTAACATTCAGAATTTCGATACCATATATACTTTTTGAACTATAAGCATTTTAATTGTTAATAAAAAAGCCCCATAGGCTTGAATGGGAAGTATTTGAATTTGCCACTGCTCATTCACCGTTTAAAGGGTAGGTAGTATAAACATAACCACATGTAACATATGGATTTGCATTAGCATACATATCAAAAGTCCCAACGCAAAGTTACCTCAACTTGAAAAATGGAAAGTATTACATCAAACCAAATCAGAATTCCTTAGAATGTCAAATTAATGTCGGAAATTAAAACAAATCGTTTGAACTCATGACTACTGATTTAAATGTAATTTCTTGTTACAAATCAGCTTGTATGGTTGTTAGCCCTACCAGCCTGCTAACGTTACATTAGCACTGTGTGTGTCAGCCAGTTGTTATCAACCCCTAGTTACAGCTAAGTTTTGAAATACATAACGGCATCGAACCAGTTATCAAATAATGTCACCGGTATACGCAGATCCTTTGTCTGCACTTCTCACGGAATTTGAACGGATTCCAGAGGCCGACCCAAAACAACGCCGCTGGAGGAGAGGGTGCCAGAGCAGGTTTCTAGTGAGGCTACACCACCCAGAGTATATTACTCGCTAACGTCCAGTCCCTAGTAGACGAAATCAAGGCAAGAGTTGCTTTCCAAAAAGATATCCGGGATTGTAACATACTCTGTTTCACGGAAACATGGTTAGCTGGGGACATGCTGTCGGAGTCGGCACAGCCAACGGGATTTTCAGTGCATCGCACCGACAGGAATTAACATCTCTCCGGTAAGAAGAAGGGCGGAGGTGTATGTTTCATGAATAATGTCTCATGGTGTAATTGTAACACACAGGAACTCAAGTCCTTTTGTTCACCTGACCTAAAAATCCTCACAAGCAAATGCCAACCGTATTATCTCCCAAGAGAACTCTCCTAGGATATCGTTACAGCCGTGTATATCTCCCCTCAAGCGGATACTAAGACGACCATCAAGGAACTTCACTGGACTTTATGCAAACTGGAAACCATATATCCCGAGGCTGCATTTATTATAGCTGGGGATTTTAACAAAGCTAATTTGAGAACAAGGCTACCTAAATTCAAATCAACATATCAATTGCAGTACACGAGTGAATAACACGCTCGACCATTGCTACCCTAACTTCCGCGATGCATACAAGGCCCTCCCCCGCCCTCCTATTGGAAAATCCGATCATGACTCCATCTTGTTGCGCCCCTCCTATAGACAGAAACTAAAACAGGAAGCGCCCGTGCTTAGGTCTATCCAACGCTGGTCTGACCAATCGGATTCCACGCTTCAAGAATGCTTCGATCTCGTGGACGGGGATATGTTCCGGGTAGCCTCAGACAATAACATTGATGTATACGCTGACTCGGTGAGTGAGTTTATAAGGAAGTGTATTGGAGATGTTCTACCCACTGTGACTATTAAAACCTAAAACCGTGGATGAATGGCGGCATTCGCGCAAAACTGAAAGCACTTACCACCGCATTTAATCATGGCAAGGCGACTGGAAACACGGCCGAATAAAAACAGTGTAGTTATTCCCTCCGCAAGGCAATCAAACAAGCAAAGCGTCTGTATAGAGACAAAGTGGAGTCGCAATTCAACGGCTCAAACACTGTATGTGGCAGGGTCTACAGGCCATCACGGACTACAAAAAGAAAACCAGCCCCGTCCCGGACATCGACGTCTCGCTTCCAGACAAATTAAACAACTTATTTAGAGCGCTTTGAGAACAACACAGAGCCACCGACGCAGCCCGCTACCAAAGACTGGGGGCTCTCCTTCTCCGTGGCAGATGTGAGTAAAACATTTAAAAGTGTTAACCCTCTCGCAAGGCTGCCAGCCCAGACGGCATCCGTAGCCGCGTCCTCAGAGCATGCGCAGACCAGGTGACTGGCGTGTTTATGGACATATTCAATCCCTGTTCCCAAGAAAGCTAATGTAACTGAACTAAATGACTATCACCCTGTAGCACTCACTTCTGTCATCATGAAGTACTTTGAGAGACTAGTCAAGGATCATATCACCTCCACCCGAACTGTCACCCGAGATCCACTCCAATTTGCTTACTGCCCCAATAGGTCCACAGACGATGCAATCACCATCACACTGCCCTGTCCCATCTGGACAAGAGGAATACCTATGTTCATTGACTATAGCTCAGCATCCAACACCATAGTACCCCACCCTGTGCAATTGGGTGCTTGACTTCCTGACGGGCCGTCCCCAGGTGGCGAAGGTAAGAAACAATAACTCCACTCTGCTGATCCTCAACACTGGAGCCTCACAAGGGTGTGTTCTCAGCTCCCACCTGTACTCCCTGTTCACCCATGACTGCGTGGCCAGGCACGGGTCCAACTCAATCATAAAGTTTGTAGACACTACAATGGTAGGCTTTATTACCAATAACGACGAGACAGCCTACATTGAGGTAAGGGCGGTCGGAGTGTGGTGCCAGGAAAATAACTTGTCACTCAATGTCAGCAAAACAAGAGATTATCGTGGACTTCAGTAAACAGCAGAGGGAGCACCCCCGTATCCACAGACGGTACAGTCGTGGAGAAGGTGGAAAGTTTTAAGTTCCTCTGTGTACATTTCACAGACAAACTGAAATGGTCCACCCACACAAACATTGTGGTGAAGAAGGCGCAGCAGCTCCTCTTCAACCTCAGGAGGCTGAAAAAATGTGGCTTGTCACCAAAAAAAACACACTAACTTTTACAGGTGCACAATTGAGAGCATCCTGTCGGGCTGTATCACCGCCTGGTACAGCAACTGCACCGTCCACAACCGCAGGGCTCTCCAGGGGGTGGTGCGATCTGCACAACGCATAACCGGGGGCAAACTACCTGCCCTCCAAGACACCTACAACACCCGATGTAACAGAAAGGCCAAAAAGATCATCGAGAACAATAACCACCGGAGCCACTGCCTGTTCACCCCACTACCATCCTGAAGGTGAGGTCAGTACAGGTGCATCAAAGCTGGGACAGAGAGACTGAAAAACAGCTTCTATCTCAAGGCCATCAGACTGTTAAACAGCCATCACTAACACAGAGAGGCGGCTGCCTACCTACAGACTTGCTATCACCTGCGTCCAGCAAAACATTTGGTAGAATTAAAATGTTTTGAACTAGAATAAATGGCCTGGCAACTACCAAATGTTACTGTGGTGGGAAAACTCGCAGCACAATGAAAACACAAGCAACTTGTGCCACGAACCAGCATGGGAAATATGGTGCCATTATTTTGCTTTCATCAACAACTCACACAAAGCACTGTTGTCAATCTAACCGCTAATGTTGGTTTTTCATTCCATGCATAGACAAAATAATGATGCATGTTTCAGCCTTAAGGTCAATTATCTGCAAATAGCCTAGATATACAGTTATGCATTGAAAATATCTTTAGATGCACTATTAATTGTTCATTATAAACTGGTTGGTTCGAGCCCTGAATGCTGATTGGCTGACAGCCGTGGTATACCACGGGTAAGACAAAACATTTTATTTATTTTTAAACTGCTCTAATTACCACGGTAACCAGTTTATAATAGCAATAAGGCACCCGTAGCAGCTAAGGGCTGCACCCAAGCACGCCGCATTGCATCATACATAAGAACAGCCCTTAGCCGTGGTATATTGGCCATATACCACTCCCCCTCGTGCCTTATTGCTTAAGTATATGGTAGATGGTTGGGTTCTCACTGTTGCTTGTAGGTTTTCTGGTATGAAGGTTGGTCATCATCGGAGTCTTCAGGCTCTTCCTCTACCATGCAGCTCCTGGAAAGGCAGGCGATAATGAATGCCTATATACTGCCGCGGCAACGTCAACACACACAGGTACACACACAAATACATACACTCCGGTCGGCAAGTAGACATGCGCACAAACAAAGACCGAGGGGGCCCAAAGGCAGGGGGAGTGGGGGGGTCACACAACATGTTACAACACTTTATAAACATGTTCATTTAATCTAGGTGGGTTCGGGACACACCTGAATTGGGGGTCGGGATTCATGTGGCAGAACCACTTCTCTGGGAGCAGTCTGCAATCAATCCCATCTGGCAGCTTTCTCCAGCGCAGGCAGGTGTCACATTGCACCCAGTTCTGGTCCGGGCGCTTCCTATGGGGGTAGAGGTACGCAGAGGAACAAGTTAGAGGAGGGATGGAGACACAGAGGAAAGGAGAAAGGAAGATGGAGGAGTGTTTTACTTACATGGTGTCTTCCACTGGTACGGTGCTGTTAGGATCTTCTTTGTCTCTTTTAAAGCGGATCTCTTTCCAGTAGTCCTCCAGCTTAACCCCTAAGTTGTTGATGGTTTTCCTGCACAAAGAAAATAAGAAATAAACTATGACAGTTCACATAGTGCCACTTTATCCAGCTAAATTATTAAAAGTACACCATCTTTAAAGTATGTGGGCAGATGGCCGCAAAACAGTCCGATTGTTTTGTTTCATTGAATGGAAAACGGTTCTTCAGGAAGTGTTCTTGAAGGGAGCACTCTCTTCTTCACCTCTATGCGGTAAGAGTCCTTACCTGTATTTGTCGGTATTGTCAAAATCTTGCTTGTTGTGGGTGGGCTCCAGAAAGTTACACTCGATAACCCCAATGACCCCGAGACCTTGGATGTTGGCCTGAAGGGGGTAGAGGTGGTTATGAGTCAGTGATGGAGGACATGAGGCATCCGATTACCACAATGGATGCCAATCATTTTTCTATTGCACAATCCACACGCCCAAACATACAAAAACACTATTTTACCTTGAGTTGAACGCCTACTCGCTCATAAGGTTTTATAAGGCGGTTCTTGTGGTACATCATGATGCCGTATTGGTCTTTGCTCTTGGTGTTGTACCCAAACGTGATGGGAATACGTCTGTTCTGGTACAGGACTTAAGGCCTCAAACAGGAAGGAGAGAAGATGACATATCCTCTTCCCTTTGTGAAAAAGACCATATTGTATCACTGTGTTGAACATGAAAATCTAGCTATGGAATGTATTGAACTAATATTAGTTAAACATAGGTAAGTGATTATTATCGCAAGCTTATAAAAGTATTGTGTCTATGGCAGTGGCTGATGGTATTTCTTGTATGTAGAGTACCCATATTTTCCTATTTCTATTTTGCCTCCAAAAGAAAACAAAATGAGTGTCTGGAGGATGTGACAACACGAACGCACAGGAAAACACAAACACGGACACACACAGGAAAGCCATCCACAGAGGCTCCTGCGTGGGGTAGGATACAACAAAGTTGGGCTTGTAATAGTCCTTAGCGATGTATGCCAGGCTCTTGGAGATGAGCTCAGTCTTCACTTTCTGCCCTCGAATGACGATCTGCATACGCGGCTTCAGGTACAGAATACTGCAGTATGCCTGAGCACACAAACAGCACATTGAGAAAATACAATAAACAGTCAAAATACAACACTAGAAAAATGGGAAATAAAATTTCACACATACAAATGATAATGCACATGTCCAGTGTTTACAAACTCTGTCCTGGGGACCCCAAGGGTTACAAACTCTGTCCTGGGGACCCCAAGGGTTACAAACTCTGTCCTGGGGACCCCAAGGGTTACAAACTCTGTCCTGGGGACCCCAAGGGTTACAAACTCTGTCCTGGGGACCCCAAGGGTTACAAACTCTGTCCTGGGGACCCCAAGGGTTACAAACTCTGTCCTGGGGACCCCAAGGGTTACAAACTCTGTCCTGGGGACCCCAAGGGTTACAAACTCTGTCCTGGGGACCCCAAGGGTTACAAACTCTGTCCTGGGGACCCCAAGGGTTACAAACTCTGTCCTGGGGACCCCAAGGGTTACAAACTCTGTCCTGGGGACCCCAAGGGTTACAAACTCTGTCCTGGGGACCCCAAGGGTTACAAATGTTGGTTTTTGCCCAAGCTTTACACAGCTGATTCAAATAATCAACTGATCATCAAGCTTCGATTATTTTTAAATCAGCTGTGTAGTGCTAGGCAAAACCGAGTTTGGAAAACACTGCACTAGTCAAAGGATAAAGTATTTGAAACTAGCTAAAGCTACGCTCTGTCGTGAGAAATGCTGTATGGAATGTCAATATACAAATACTCACACGTAGCGAGTAGTAACTCTCTGGTTTTGTGAGCAGCTCCGACCGCCTGTATTGCTCACTGGTGCTCTCCAACACATCCAACGGGATTCTGATGTCGTAACTGGATGTTGTGAAATCAAATTCTGTCTGTCCTGTTAATGTCCTGTGGACAAAAATAAACACTTACTGTATAGACTCCTACTCAACCGTTTTACATGCTCCATACTTCAAAAAGGGCCTCTGTGCCGACCCCTAATGGTGGAATTTTAGGTTTTGATTATGTTCAAGGAGAAAACTAAAGTGAAACCTACAATTCCACCAAGGGAGAAATCTGATGGCAGAGAGTGGCAATTCCAAAGGAGAAGTAACATTTGAAAGTAAATTCCACGTAGTGAAACTCAATAGTTGAGGGAGAAAGAAAGAGGGGAAAATGTCCTTATACGGACTGTGTAAGAGAGGAATACCCAGGTGTGTGTGTGTGTGTCTGACCTGCGCAGGCTCCAGATGATGATGCGTGTTCCTGAAGAGCCCATGGAGCAGGTGGAGTTGATGGCTTTGAGCTCTGTGAGCAGCTCGTTCTCCGTCTTAAAGAGAGAGTAATACAGGATGTCCTGCAGACTGGCCTTGTGCTTCTCATTCACACGGAGTGCAGAAGTCAAGGACAACACACACAGGGACAATACAACCGACAGACTATAAAATGACACCGTGTACAAGTTCATCTATAGATCACCGTTCCACCTGTCCAAACTGTTTGAAGGTGATGACAGTTTAAGCACTATGACGTGTGTGTGTGTGTGTATGTGCAGTGCGTATGTATAGTCTCTCTATAGAAGGATATACTGGTTGTGTGCAACGCGTTGGAAGGAGACAATGGGTACGATGATCTGCTCTGCTTTAATCTGTGCCAGGTAGCTCTGTGAGAGCATGCCAACATGCATGGTGTCTCCATCTAGAGACTTGGAGAACACGATGGCGTCTCGTCCCAGACGCATGGACCCCGACTTGAAACCGTTACCGTAGAGACCAATCGGGTGCTGGCCGTTTATGACTGTCTTGTCACTGTAACCGAAGCTGAGGAGGGAGAAAGATAGAGAAACATGGTGGTTTTCTATGTACATCAATCAGAAACGTGCATTCTTATAGCACAGCAGACATTCATTTGTTTTTTACTTGTCCCTGGTTTGTTCCGGGGACGTCCCTTAGGACGTTTTCTGAACATTTGTGTTTCCAGTTGTCAAGACATTACATGATGGTCCCATGGGAATGTTCTCTGGGAGGACTTCTGTAAATTCCCTGGGCGTCACGGAGGACCGAGTCAGGACGTTTTCAGGACATTTACCAGTGTCATCAGGATGTCACGTGATGGTCCCGAAGGGGGTGTTCTCCGCAGGACTTTTATCTAACCTGATTCACCCTGCTAAAGTAGTGGTAATGGTTCAGAGAACTGTCCATACCTGAGCATCTTGTGCAT
The DNA here is from genome assembly GCF_034236695.1 of Oncorhynchus nerka. Classification (NCBI taxonomy): domain Eukaryota; kingdom Metazoa; phylum Chordata; class Actinopteri; order Salmoniformes; family Salmonidae; genus Oncorhynchus; species Oncorhynchus nerka. Next base: position 65,267,235 of record NC_088398.1, on the reverse strand, counting down.
CTTTTCATAGTCCAGCCCATTTCCATTGTCCATGAAGATGAGGCAGTCTTGGCCTTTGAACTGGGTCTTATCAATCCAGAACTGCTTGGCATTGACATCTGGATCATAGGCATTATCTGGGGAAAAGACATGGAAATAAAGGATTTGTAAGCAAAGAGGAATATGAACAGAATAAAACAGAAATGACATTTTCCCACAAATATAGATTTTTCCACTGTTACTTTACAAATAACGAATCTCTTGCACAGTGTTTGCCACTATAGTAGACCACCCAAGCCATTTGCCCAATGCCAACACATCCACGCCAAACCAGCATAGGAGTACAAGCCAAATCACATTGCCATCTGTGTTGCTAATGCTGTGGAAAACTACCACACATCATCAGGGTTTTAGACACCCAATATAACATTAAAGCTGTGTAATGTAAAGTGTGATAGATATAATATGTCCTCCTTTGTTGCTTGTGCAACGCGGACCATTAGAACAGGCTGGCTTTGACAGCTGTCACAGAGGATGCAACCCCAGCCTCTGCTGTAGATGCAACATCCTCAAAACACTACTGGAACATTAGACTAACACAAACATGTGGTCTGGTCTCCCATCACCTACCTTCAAAATCACTCCCTCCCTCTATCCATCTCCTTTTCAAAATGTTCATCCCTACCGCCATCTTTGTACTACTATCTTCTATTGTCTAGCTCCTCCGCTCTCCGTTATTGTCTGGAGTAAGCTTGAATCCAAAGGCCTTTCCAAAGCCATACTGGCGGGGTTGGGTTGGCAGTGTGTGCAGATGGGAAACACTAGGCTGATGAAAGATATTGCTATATCCTATGCCTTTGTTGCTCCAGGTACAAAGAGAGAGAAAGAGTGGGATTGGTTAGCAAAAGTGAGGGGTGTTGAAGGAAATCAAGAATGTGAGATACTGCAACAGAGAAAGATGGAGATAAGAGACGGAGAGATTGATGGTGATAGGAGGAAACTGTATCAGAGACATGCACAGAACTGTGATGGACATCTGAGACGGTATCTGGTGACAGGCTGAATACTAAACTGGGTTGGCAGACAAACTGCAGGCTGGCAGACTGCACTGCAGCAACAGAGACCTGCCTGAGAAACGGCTCACTGCCTGATAAGCAGGGCTCCAGAAGGCAACCATTTAGTTGACCCTATAACTATCTGTGCGAGTTACATTTTTAATTGGTTACACATTCTACCTGGTCACCTCAATCAACATGTCCTATTTTTGGGCCAGATAAAACATTGACTTGGTTAAACAGTAAACTGCATTATACTCATGACTCCTTTAATGAAATGGTCTGCCCTCCTGCTGTGCCGGTTTCGCTGGGGCCACCTGCTGTAATGAGCAAGCCTCGCCCCGTGTGCCCTGAGAAATGCATTCTGATTGTATAACATTTCTAAATGTAACTGCAGAGGAAAAACAACCTTGGAAGCAACTACTGTTGTCCATGTTAAAGAGATGGACACGGGTATAGGTACAATTTGTTTTCTCATCTTTCTGTAGGTATTATTTGTATTTCTCAACTCTCAATGTTGAGCTCAAAGCACACAGTTATACAATGAAGATATTCTGAATGTGGAGCATGTGAAATGTGCATATGCCATGGCGAGTGCACTAGGCCTCATTGGAGATGAGTAGGTAGTAGACCTATTACAAAAGTGTTTTAGCACATTAAAATGTACTGTTTGATTAACATGGCTACTAGCAGTAGGTGTTTCATTTAGAGTTAGCAATCTAGCTAATGTGTTTACAGTTTTCACTTCCTCAGGTGGTGAATGAGCACCAATTGAATTACGCCCATATCTATATGTAATATTAGTGCATAAAGATAACGGAAAAATCATCTCTATTGAACCGAAAAAAACTGAAAATTCTGTAGCCCCATTTTGACAGTAAAAAAAATGCATGATATAATCACTGGATTAGATTGCATGTCAAAATATCTTGTATCATGCATTCCTGCTTAGACATGTTAGATGTAACGTGTTTATTGAAAACGATCCCAGTAGTCTACTACACACTTCTAAGTAAAGCAATGTGATTGACCTTACAATCCCTTCACAAGATGATCACTCCTATTATTTACATCGTGTGATGAATTTCTTTGGATGGTGCGACCAAATCATGGGCTGGTACTAACAACTGTAAAAGTTTGTGGCACCAGTACCACCAGGTTAAAACATTACCCTGGAGCCCAGTGATAAGGCAAAAGGATTCATCATCATGGAGGCTGAAAGTGCGTGTGGAAAAAGACCACCCCAGGGACAGGACTGCTGTGGGATAGGCTACAGGCCTAGCCCGAAGGATAAAGAGCCTTATCCAGCAGACACACTACTGTAGGCTAATTGTCAGAAACTATGGTAATATGGTTCAGAAAATATAAAAGGTCTAATCACAATGACGTCATTCGAAAGCAAATCAATGAGATGCAAAGAGAAGTGAGGAAGGCGAGCCGGGAAGGGAAGGGGACCTTGAACACCCATTAAGTTATATTCCCAAACAGTCTAGGGTATCAGAGGCATTACGGAGTGTTGGCATTCCCTCTATTTCTGACGCTCTCGGGTAGTTTGTGTGACAGAGCAGCCTAGCAGAGGGATTACGGAGTGTTGGCATTCCCTCTTTGTCTGACGCTCTCAGGTAGTTTGTGTGACAGAGCAGCCTAGCAGAGGGATTACGGAGTGTTGGCATTCCCTCTTTGTCTGACGCTCTCAGGTAGTTTGTGTGACAGAGCAGCCTAGCAGAGGGATTACGGAGTGTTGGTATTCCCTCTTTGTCTGACCGCTCTCAGGTAGTTTGTGTGACAGAGCAGCCTAGCAGAGGGATTATTTCTCAGCGTGGGTCAAATGTTCTTATATGCAACATCTATGGCTGCCAACTTGAAGAGTAGAGAAGGGAGAAAGGTAGAGAGGGGCGAGACAGGGGATTACACGGATTTAGAATGATAGTCTGAGCTTCCATTAGGTTATATTCCCACTCATTGTAGGGTTCAGAGAGCTTTAGCATTCTCTGTCCATCTTGAGTAGTTTTTGTGCCATAGCAGCCAAGAGCAATAAGTTTTTATAGTAGTCTGGAGAACGGTAGAGGCAGAGTGAGTATAGGAGGGGAGGACATGGCAGGGGAAAGACAGTGATACTCACTGAACATCAATTATGTTATATTCCCACTCACTGTAGGTTCAGAGATCTTTATCTCTTCAGTGTGTAGTCATACAGCATTGGTTTCATGTAGCATACATCAAAAAGCTACATTGCATGTTATGAAAATGTGTTGTTTCCAAAGTCACGGGTAATTACTGGTACATTTTAAAAGTTACTGAGAATATTCCCTCCCGTTGCAACCCTACTCTGGAAAACAGACATCCCCAGGGAAAGGACAGGACTGCTGTGGGTCCGTCTATAGGACTATCACTTTAAATCTGTTTCTGGGTAACCTGTGAGAATAATATTGACGAATACATGGATACGGTGACTGAGTTTAACAGGAAATGAATAGGAAATGTTGTGCCCACAGTAACTATTAAAACTTACCCAAACCCAAAACTGTGGATAGATGGCAGCATTTGCGCAAAAATGAAAGAGCAAACCACCGCATTTAAAAATGGCAAGGCGACTGGGAATATGGCCGAATACAAACAGTGTAGTTATTCCCTCTGTAATGCAAACAAACATGTAAAACGTCAGTACAGAGACAAAGTGGAGTCGCAATTCAACGGCTCAGACACGAGACGTATGTGGCAGGGTCTACAGACAATCATCGGACTACAAAGGGAAAACTAGCCATGTCGTGGATACCGACGTCTTGCACCCAGTCGGCACCAGACAGCATCTCTAGCCGCGTCCTCAGAGCATGCGCAGACAAGCTGGCCAGAGTGTTATCAGACATATTCAATCTCTCCCTATCCCAATCTGCTGTCCCCACTTGCTTTAAGATATCCACCATTGCTTTTTTGGGTACAGGAACAATGTGGTAACTGAAGATTACACGTTAACCTTATACCCTAGACTAGAGGTCGAACGATTAATTGGAATGACAGATTAATTAGGGCAGATTTCAAGTTTTCATAACAATCGGAAATCTGTATATGTAACTAGGCAGGTCAGTTTTATTTAACTAGGCATGTCAGTTAAGAACACATTCTTATTTTCAATGACAGCCTAGGAACGGTGGGTTAACTGCCCCATTCAGGGGCAGAACGACCGATTTTCACCATGTCGGCTCGGGGGATCCAATCTTGCAAATTTACAGTTAACTAGTCCAACGCTATAACCACCTGCCTCTCGTTGCACTCCACAAGGAGACTGCCTGTTATGCAAATGCAGTAAGTCCGGGTAAGTTGCTAGCTAGCATTAAACTTATCTTGTAAAAAACAATCAATCAATCATAAACACTAGTTAACTACACATTGTTGATGATATTACTAGTTTATCTAGCGTGTCCTGCATTGCATATAATCTGACTAAGCATACAAGCATCTGATTGAGCGGTGGTAGGCAGCAGCAGGCTCATAAGCATTCATTCAAACAGCACTTTTGTGCGTTTTGCCAGCAGCTCTTCGTTCTGCGTCAAGCATTGCTCTGTTTATGACTTCAAGCCTATCAACTCCCGAGATGAGGCTGGTGTAACCAAATAGAAATGGCTAGCGGGGTGCACCCTAATAGTGTTTCAAACGTCACTCGCTCTGAGACTTGGAGTGGTTGTTCCCCTTGCTCTGCATGGGTAACGCTGCTTTAAGGGTGGCTGTTGTCGTTGTGTTCCTGGTTCGAGCCCAGGGAGGAGCGAGGAGAGGGACGGAAGCTATACTGTTACACTGGCAATACTAAAGTGCCTATAAGAACATCCAATAGTCAAAGGTTAATGAATTACAAATGGTATAGAGGGAAATAGTCCTATAATTCCTATAATAACTTACAACCTAAAACTTCTTACCTGGGAATATTGAAGACATGTTTAAAGGAACCACCAGCTTTCATAGGTTCTCATGTTCTGAGCAAGGAACTTAAACATTAGCTTTCTTACATGGCACATATTGCACTTTTACTTTCTTCTCCAACACTTTGTTTTTGCATTATTTAAACCAAATTGAACATGTTTCATTATTTATTTAAGGCTAAATTTATTTTTATTGATGTATTATATTAAGTTAAAATAAGTGTTCATTCAGTTTTGTTGTAATTGTCATTATTACAAAACAAACACAGTTGACAACAGTAGTAGGCCTTAATTACCAACAATGATGAGACAGCCTACGGGGAGGAGGGTGAGGGCCCTGGGAGTGTGGTGCCAGGAAAATACCCTCTCACTCAACGTCAACAAAAGAAGCTGATCGTGGACTTCAGGAAACAGCAGGAGGGAGCACCACCCTATCCACATCAACAGGACCGCAATGGAGAAGGTGGAAAGCTTCAAGTTCTTCGGTGTACACATCACAGACAAACTGAAATGATCCACCCACACAGACAGTGTGGTAAAAAAAGGTGCAACAGCGCCTCTTCAAGCTCAGGAGGCTGAAGAAATGTGGCTTAGCACCAACTTCGACAGATGCACAATTGAGAGCATCCTATCGAGCTGTATCACCGCCTGGTACAGCAACTGCACCGCGCACAACCGCAGGGCTCTCCAGAGGGTGGTGAAGTCTGCCCAATGCATCACCGGAGGCAAACTACCTGCCCCCCAGGACACCTACAGCACCCGATGTCACAGGAAGGCCAAAAAGATAATCAAGGACAACAACCACCCGAGCCACTGCCTGTTCACCCCACTATTATCCAGAAGGAGAGGTCAGTACAGGTGCATCAAAGCTGGGACAGAGACTGAAAAACAGCTTCTATCTCAAGGCCATCGGACTGTTAAATAGCCACCACAAGCACCTTAGAGGCTGCTGCCCTATATACGTAGACTTGGATTCACTGGCCACTTTAATAATGTTTACATATTTTGCATTACTCATCTCATATGTATATACTGTATTCTATTGAATTCTATTCTACTGTCTCTTAGTCTATGCTGCTCCGACAATGCTCGTCCAAATATTTGTATATTTTCTTCATTCCTTTACTTTAGATTTGTGTATATTGTTGTGAAATTGTTAGATATTACTTGTTAGTTACTGAACTGTTGGAGCTAGAAACACAAGCAATTCGCTACACCCGCAATAACATCTGCTAAATGTGTATGTGACCAATACAATTTGATTTATAGGTCTACCCCAAGGGGAAAAAGAAGACTCATCCATTAACACTGTGGTTATGGGAAAAGAATCCCATCCAAAAATGAGATACTCAGCAGGATAAAATAGGTCACAAAATGAGCGCAGAACATTGCCACAGACTAGCCATTTTAACACCATGATGCTCAGTGATTGGATAGTAATGATTTAATGACTCACAGTTGGACACAACGATTGGACAAATATGACAGGTGACACAGGTAACTTGGCGACTGGACAGTAGGACTGATGATGACTCACCTATTAATTCAGCGATCGCGCTGAAGGGCCAGGTGTGGCTGGTGGAGTTTGTGTGGAGGAACTTGGGACAGAGCTGTTAAGGGAGGAGTAGAGTTAGCCTATGTTGATGACATTAAATTGATAAAATGTTGTATATTACCACCTCCTTCAGGAAGCATTATGTTAGGGCTATTATGTTAGGGCTACTCCATTCTCAAATGACTGACAACCATTGACTGACTAACCTACATTTGTCAATCCCCACATCATGTGAGTTTAAAGTGTGAAAAGAACACCCAATACTCACTGCCTTTACTCATCTCACACAAACCTCTCTCCATCTTAATACACCCCCCCCCCCCCTCCCTCCCTCCTGTCAAACACACACGCCTGTAGATTCAGAAGCTTCCCCAAGCACAGCCCGGGGCACATGGAGAGGATAGTCTTAAAGGATCGTCTTAAATTAGATAAGATTCATGTCCGGGTCAATATGGTCATTCTTGGCTATATGGTGGTGAAGTTAAGCTATACATCTCGCACTTCTGACCTGTGCAAGGATGAAAATAGACACCATTTCCCCATTTGAATGGCATAGGATAATTGGATGCATCAACAGCAACCATACTGTGACCGAGGAGTGGAATCACTGGGGTATATATTATAGCTATGAACTGGAGACAGCGTCCAAGATGGCCGACCGTTGTTTTCAACGTAATCTACTCACGTTCGCATACGCTGTTTCGTGGTGGTTGCCATCTGCTTTACAACGCCGTGAAAACACGCCCGTTAGGCAATCTGGCGCTTTGATTTGAACACAATTCAATCTCCCGGATTTCCGAATCTCTCGACGCAACTCGTTTTTGACAATAGTGGATGAGCGCCATTGGGCTACTCCGTGTGTGACACTGAAAAATATTGCACGTCACCACAACAACACCGCATGACATTAGATGAGGAGAAACGCCTCTACAAAGTATCTATTTTCCCCAAGTTCAGAAATACTTCTGTATTTATCTAGCAAACGACAAGATAGAAATCTCCAGCTCCGCTGGTCAAAAGATGTTCCATTTTGCATGGGGACTGGGGGTTATCAATATCGCACGCGCTAACGGCAATCAACATTCCCAAAGGATATTGGCTAGCTAGCTAACGTTAGCTAGCTCCAAAACACACATTACATTATGCGATCGAACCAACAAGACTATCACCATACTTCTAAGTTTACTGCACAGCAATTTCCGTCTAGATACAAATTCCAACAGATTACAGATACTGTAAAATATCATAATATGCTTACCGCACTTAGAGGCACTCCTCTCTGTACTTGCGACGCCATCTTCTCCGAAATGCAGAAGGGGCGTGGTCAACATGCACAAGTCCAGCGCGAGGGCACCGCCCAGCGGGACATGACCCCGCCCATAACATGCTGTTGGTGTGATAAGAATAACTTAATGTATCTGTTTAATCACGAACCAATTCATATACATTTTAAAGAAAGACACTGGCATCTTAGTACGGTTGACACCTATCTCTCGAAGTCCTGACTTCAGAGTCTGGAATTGTTCTTTGATGTTGTCGGCAAAATGCGTCGATAATGAAGGAGGCTGTGCTATTACTGGTTGGCTCTCCACTGTGTCTTTCTCAGTCAAAGACCCACACGACACAGCCCCAAGCCCCAAGCCCCACCCTTCCATTACAACTGTTGGATTTCAAATATTTGTTTGTATTATTATGTTTTATTGCATTACAGGAACATGGTACAAAACTATATACAAATATCACACGTAACAGAAAAGTAAATAATAAACAAAACCAGAGAGACACAGTAAAAGTATATTAAAGACAAGTTACATTTGGACAAATTCTGTAGACACTTATTTGATCATTTGGTATTTATATATTTTAAATCAAATAAAATTGTATTGGTCACATACACATGTTTAGCAGATGTTGTTGCGGGTGTGGCGAAATGCTTGTTATATAATATTGTAAATCAATCAGAAAAATATTGAAACTTATTTTCTTACCATAATAATTTTTTACCCTCTTTTTCTCCCCAATTTCGATCTTGTCTCCCCAACGGGCTCGGGAGTCGAAGGTTGAGTCATGCGTCCCCAGAAACATGACCAGCCAGCCCACGCTAAGCATAGGGCCCTTTTTCTCCATTTTCGCCTAAAATGACATACCCAAATCTAACTGCCTGCAGCTCAGGCATTGAAGCAACGATATGCATATTCTTGATACCATTTGAAAGGAAACACTTTGAAGGCTGTGGAAATGTGAAATGAATGTAGGAGAATATAACACATTAGATCTGGTTAAAGAAAATACAAAGAAAAAATCATCTGTTTTTTGTATTTTTTTTGTACCATCATCTTTGAAATGCAAGAGAGAGGCCCTAATGTAATTATTCCAACCCAGGCGCAAATTCGATTTTGACCACTAGATGGCAGCAGTGTATGTGCAAAGTCTTAGACTGATCCAATGAATTTTTGTTCAAAGACTGCCCAAATGTGCCAAATCGGTTTATTAATAACTTTCAAGTTCATAACTGTGCACTCTCCTCAAACAATAGCATGGTATTCCTTCACTGTAATAGCTACTGTACATTGGACAGTGCAGTTAGATTAACAAGAATTTAAGCTTTCTGACTAAATCAGATATGTCTATGTCCTGGGAAAGGTTCTTCTTACTTACAACCTCATGCTATTCGCATTAGCCTACGTTAGCTCAACTGTCCCATGGGGGACACACCAATCCTGAAGAAAACACCCGCCCGCTTAACCTGGAAGCCAGCAGCACCGAGGTTAGCCTGCAGGTGCCTGACCCGCCACAAGGAATCACTAGTGTTCAATGAGCCAAGTAAAGCCCCCCTGGCCAAACCCTCCCCTAACACAGACGATGCTGAGCCAATTGTGCGCCGCTCTATGGGACTCCCGATCACGGCCAGTTGTGATACAGCCCGGGATCGAACCAGGGGCTGTAGTGATGCTGCGCCAATCCCAAGCCCCCATGAACTTCATGTTATGGATTTAAAATTCTCCCAATAAAATGAACAAATTCATAATGTATTGGCAGTCACTGCGCATGTATGTCAAATAAAAAATAATATGACATTTGAAAATGCTTACAGGTTTACTCATCTTATCACTAATATATATTTTCATATCTGTCCAAAATATTTCACTATGCAAGTAATCTCAAAATAAATGCTCTATAGTCTAATTTTCCAATTTTCAAAAGCTACATTCTTTTTCTACATGAATTACATATATAGAAATACGACTATTACAAGGATAACATCTGTGAAGGATCTTGTTAGAGACGTATCTTACTTTATTAGTTATCAAATATTTATATGAATTAGTCCACCAATTCACATCAAATGAAGGTGCCCATTTGGATTTTCAAATCCAAACTATGAGTATGGTTGTATTCCCACAGCTAGGGATTGCCGAAATAGGTATCTCCCCTGACGAGGGCCTGTCTTCAATACAGACTCCTTTTGTCATACTGTATTCCATATAAAGCATCCAGACCTTGTGAAAGTTGTCCAGTGTACCCTTAATATTGTAATAAATCAAATCTAGTAATGCATAACTTGACATTGTGGGAGTATAAACAACTGGCCAATTAATGGCAATGCATTTCTTAGACGCTCTAAATGCTTGGTTCCACTGTTTCTTCAGATAACAGTTTGCAGTATCAACATTTCCAAACAAATAAAAACAGGAAGAAGGGAGAATCTGTAGACACCCAGAGAAAAAGAGAGGGATTGAGTACAAAGAACACACTCTTTGCCAGAATTCAGGCAGCCTTCACAAGACCATAACAAATCCAAATACAGTTGAAGTCGGAAATTTATATACACTTAGGTTGGAGTCATTAAAACTAGGTTTTCAACCACTCCACAAATGTCTTGTTAACAAACTATAGTTTGGCAAGTCGGTTAGGACATCTACTTTGTGCATGACACAAGTCATTTTTCCAACAATACAAACAGATTATTTCACTTACAATTCACTGTATCACAATTCCAGTGGGTCAGAAGTTTACATACACTAAGTTGACTGTGCTTTTAAACAGCTTGGAAAATTCCAGAAAATGATGTTATGGCTTTAGAAGCTTCTGATAGGCTAATTGACATCATTTGAGTCAATTGGTGGTGTACTTGTGGATGTATTTCAAGGCCAACCTTCAAACTCAGTGCCTCTTCGCTTGTCATCATGGGAAAATCATATGAAATCAGCTAAGATCTCAGAAAAAAAATTGTAGACCTCCACAAGTCTGCTTCATCCTTGGGAGCAATTTCCAAATGCCCGAAGATACCACGTTCATCTGTACAAACAATAGTACGCAAGTATAAACACCATGGGACCACGCAGCCATCATACTGCTCAGGAAGGAGACGTGTTCTGTCTCCTAGAGATTAACGTACTTTGGTGCAAAAAGTGCAAATCAATCCCAGAACAACAGCAAAGGACCTTGTGAAGATGCTGGAGGAAACGGGTACACAAGTATCTATATCCACAGTAAAACGAGTCCTATATCGACATAACCTGAAAGGCCGCTCAGCAAGGAAGAAGCCAACACTCCAAAACTACCATGAAAAAAGTCAGACTACGGTTTGCAACGGCACATGGGGACAAAGATTGTACTTTTTTGGAGAAATGTCCTCTGGTCTGATGAAACAATAATATAACTGTTTGGCCATAATTACCATCATTATGTTTGGAGGAGAAAGGGGGATGCTTGCAAGGTGAAGAACACCATCCCAACTGTAAAGCACGGGGGTGGCAGCATCATGTTGTGGGGGTGCTCTGCTGCAGGAGGGACTGGTGCACTTCACAAAATAGATGGCATCATGACGGAGGAAAATTATGGATATATTGAAGCAACATCTCAAGACATCAGTCAGGAAGTTAAAGCTTGGTCGCAAATGGGTCTTCCAAATGGACAATGACCCCAAGCATACTTCCAAAGTTGTGGCAAAATGGCTTAAGGACAACAATGTCAAGGTATTGGAGTGGCCATCGCAAAGTCCTGACCTCAATCCTATAGAAAATGTGTGGGCAGAACTGAAAAGCGTGTGCGAGCAAGGAGGCCTACAAACCTGACTCAGTTACACCAACTCTGTCAGGAGGAATGGGCCAAAATTCACCAACTTATTGTGGGAAGCTTGTGGAAGGCTACCTGAAACGTTTGACCCAAGTTAAACCATTTAAAGGCAATGCTACCAAATACTAATTGAGTGTATGTAAACTTCTGACCCACTGGGAATGTGATGGAATAAATCAAATCTGAAATAAATCATTCTCTCTACTATTATTCTGACATTTCACATTCTTAAAATAAAGTGGTGATCCGGACTGACCTAAGACAGTGAATTTTTACTCTGATTAAATGTCAGGAATTGTGAAAAACTGAGTTTACATGTATTTGGCTGAGGTGTTTGCAAACTTCTGACTTCAACTGTATGTCCCCTTTTGTGTTTTAAACCTCCAGCAGAGGAATGATTTTTGAGTGCATGTTATTCACTTTCACTGGAATATAGTAGGTTCTATGGATGGTCTTAAACTACAGCAATGTATGTCTGAGATGATATGAACATGACTGGGCATTCAAACATATCTGTACCTATTCATCATCATCAATAGCTTCTACCAGGTCTTCCTCACATTTTTTTACATGTTTTGTGTCACCAGGAAAAGTTTCTATCAACCCTTGATACAGTTTGGAAATCAACTTTGGAGGTTTGTCAGACTGTCTTAAAATAGCATCTGGCTTGACCAGTGTTTGCTCGCTCCCCAGAGAGAATAAAGTGCTGTATCAAAAATTCACCTCACCTCCATCACAGACTTCCCTGGCTGCCTAACCCTGCTGAGACCCCTGTCACCATCTGATCTTCCTACAGTAAAGCAGGATAAACAATTGCCTTATACATTATATTATCCAATAATAAAATCAATGGTTCAATATTGGAAATGACCATTATTCCCAGATCTCAGACTGAAGCTTTAATCTTAAACTGCTGTACTGTAGCTACTGTAGGTCTACCCATCAATTCAATAACTTTGTATCATTCAATGATATTGTTAATAAACTGCTAAATTTACCTGAGCTCAGTAGACTGGTCTTCCCTAGCTGTCTGATCCAGCTGGGAACCCTGTCACCGTCTGATCCTGCTAAGGCATGATGAGCATAGTGTTGTGTTGGCCTACTGACTACACTAGAAGGCTGCATACCCGCGGGATCCCTGCGAGAGCTGCTGGTCCCAACAGAGATCATTGTGGCACGGTCAGCATTTTCAATGCTGTAGACAGGGGCGGGCGGTCAGACAGAGATCATTGTGACACGGTCAGGGCGGGCGGTCAGACAGAGATCATTGTGACACGGTCAGGGCGGGCGGTCAGACAGAGATCATTGTGACACGGTCAGGGCGGGCGGTCAGACCAAGATCATTGTGACACGGTCAGGGCGGGCGGTCAGACAGAGATCATTGTGGCACGGTCAGGGCGGGCGGTCAGACAGAGATCATTGTGACACGGTCAGGGCGGGCGGTCAGACAGAGATCATTGTGGCACGGTCAGGGCAGGCGGTCAGACAGAGATCATTGTGACACGGTCAGGGCGGGCGGTCAGACAGAGATCATTGTGACACGGTCAGGGGCGGGCGGTCAGACAGAGATCACGGTCAGGGCGGGCGGTCAGACAGAGATCATTGTGGCACGGTCAGGGCAGGCGGTCAGACAGAGATCATTGTGGCACGGTCAGGGCGGGCGGTCAGACAGAGGACTTTGGGATGAAAATATTTTGTTGTCCATCAGATTATTTTGAAACTGTCCTCTTTCTGCTTTGTATGTGTTAGCCTACATATTGTATTAAAAACACATATTTTTTGGCATTATTCACACACTCAGAATTCGCTGCTTCAACTTCAGTATCCTACCTCTCCTAGTTGGACATGAGAGTTCAAGTACGCCTAGCATGTGTGGTCTCAATGAAATAGAGTAGGCTGCCTACACGGACGGAGAATCCCATAGCAGTTAACTTGAATATGAAATTAACTTAAATATAATTTTACTGTAGTTTTCTACTGCATGTGTAAATACATTTTGATAATGGAAAGAAGTGAAGGGCGCTCAAGTCGAAGTACAAAAATACAAAAAAAATCATAATTGAAATTGAAAAGGCACAACACATAGGTTGGGCTACTATGGTGAGCGAGCGTCGCCCTTTTTCGTTTTCAATAAGTATTGATTACCCATTTATAGGTCTCTGCCTGCAAATCGTCCTTCAAGGTAGGCAATATCCAATAGACCTATGCAAAACTTAGCAAGTGTAGCTGTCATCGTTCTTGCTGCTTCTAAGTGGTGACTCACTTTTTTAGCAAAAAATAAACAATTTCAGTGTTGTGTTATGTTGGCATTAATACGTGTCAAATATCAGTTTGAAAACACTGTAAAAAAAAATATATATAATAATTGAGTTAACCTCTTGGGGCAAGGGGGCAGAATGTTCACTTTTGGATAAATAGCGTGCCCAATTTCAACTTCCTGCTCCTCATGCCAAGAATATAAGATATGCATGCATATTATTCATAGATTTGGATAGAAAACACTCTGAAGTTTCTTAGCAAAAATTAAACAATTTCAGTTTTGTGTTATGTTGGCATTAACATGTGTCAAATATCAGTTTGAAAACACTGTAAAAAAATCTAATAATCATTGAGTTAATAAAGACTCATACAAACATGGTCTCTTTTTTTTCTTTCTTGAGTAAGGCAGCTCCAAAATGTTGAAGTTTCAGCCTAGCTCAGTGCTTTCTGTGGTGGTGGGGAAGCCAGTGGAAAATACAGAGGGTAGGAGTTGGTAACGTTCTTTAGTTCCGCCATGATTGGCTCAGTGTTCTGTCACTCATGGGGACACTACATCACTGCAAAATCTACTGGGAGAGCTCGGAAATTCAAGCCCGTTGGGTGCTGCCATAGAGTTACATTAGAAGTGCCCATCCAAGAAGGCTCAAGGTCTTTGGCCACAGATAAAATAACGTCAAATCACGTTATATCTACCGTAGCCTTGATTGAACTGACGGGATGAAACATTAGCTAACGTTGCATGTCAGTTGCAATACTAGCTCAGCACTGTGAATAAACACTGGTTTCATTTTGTTTCTGTTAAGTTAAACAGCAGTTACCTTGCCAGCAACATCAGTCAACTAATCAACACAATCAATGGGGGGGGCCACGAAAGGCCAGGGCTCCTGGGAACGTGCCCTGCATGCCTAGTCGACATGCAAGTTTAGATAGCTGGCTTAACTAAATACCAATCGAAAAATAGTTCGCTGGCATGGCTAATTGAGTGACTGACATAAGAAATAAACTGCTGAAATTCAACCAAATGTGGAAATTGCACCAGGTGTATTCTACTATTCTTACAGTCAATAGTAAGTTGAGACCCCGACTGAGTTACAAAACAAACATATTTTTGGTGTGTTGGAGGCCCTAAGCGAACGCTTATGTTGCGTATGCCTTGATAAGAGTATTGCCATACTCTGCCTACTTCCATAATCACTTTAATATATAATTATTAGTGTGCATGTAAACTTACTCAAACCAAGATGGCAAAAAAAAACTAACATTTGAGAGAACGAAACCCATTGCACAATTTCAGATCAAATATTGCAATAACGGCCTCCTTTCCAGACCAGCATGGTTAAAGCTGTTCCTGCGCAGTAAGTCACTTGGGCCTCGTCAGCCAGGCTACATGCATCTACCCAGAACACAAATCCCTGCCGCCCCAGATAAAGCTATAACACCTGCATACTTATGTTATTGACTCTTAGGGTTAGGTCTCTGAGATTATCAAGCAAACATTCACAATATACATTTTGAGCTCCATTTATTGAATCATTCTTTAATATTGGTTTTTATTTACAGACCATAATATATTAATTCTGATATTAAAAAGTTATAATTTTCAGGAGGACAGACATTCACATAATTTAGTTAAGCATTAAAATGTGAAGAACAAATCGATGATGAGCGTTAAGTCCAAACATTCCCCAAAACACTTAAAAACAGACATAAGTCGAAGACTTCCCTTGAATAAAATACCACATTTACACGCATGTTATTTTATTATGCCATGTAGACAAATCACATTCAATAATTTACCCACAAATAAAACTGCAACATCATGATTGATGACAAGCAGAGCTTTTGAAACATTTAAAACCAAACATCCTGTACTAAGAGCCTTAGAGTTCCCATAGTCACTGACCAGCAGGTATACTAACCTACTCCTGTCTCATTGGAATACATTACAGTCTGGCAGTCAGACAGACACAACTTGCTAATAGGAGGGAGGAGGTTTATGGAAAGCTTTGTAGAGCGATGGAATGGAATCAGTAGTCAGTACTGTTGTCACTCCCTTTGTTAGTGGTACTTATTTTACAACCAGTATCACCTCTAAAAGCTACTGTAGCTAGCATCAGTATTACTTTAACTTTAAGTCAGCACATTCAGACTTTAACTCAGAGAGCCCAATAACTACCACTCTGTTCCAGTTTGTGTCAGTTAATTCTATATTATTTTAGAGTACCGGTATCTCAAATGTAGAATATTCCATATAGACATGGAGTGTTCAGATTCAACCAAGTAAAGTAAACAATTCATCATTCAAAAGAATATCCCAAAAGATTGCCATTTAGCTGGCATACACCTATAATAAAACATCGCTTTCAGCAGTTGTGGCCATTCTACAACATTGAATTGCTATAGTTCCAGTTGTCATTTCCTCAGCGTTCTAAGCTCTAGAACCTTGGTGGAGATCTAACTCTCCATGGAGTCCAGGAACTCTCCCTCAGTGATGTGCTCCAGTCGCTTCAGGACTTGGTGGGCGCTGGCTGTGGGGTAGTCTGCCACAGGGTAGTCTGCAGGGCTGCTGGGTGATGTGCCCTGGAAGGAACAGCAGAGTGTATGGAGGAAGGGAACCAGCTGGGTGATGGAGGAGAGAGAGCGATGGGTGAGGAGGGGGAACTCCAGATGCTCCGTAGACGACTCGTCACTCAGCGCCTGGAATTCAACAGAATGGGATGAGCAGATCGCACGATTGAGTCATGTTATCATGGTGACTATAAGAACATGAGTTCTCATGCTCTATAGTGGTGTTTGCGTTCTCTTACCCCGTAGCGTTGGTGTAGAGCTTCTAGTACTTTGACAACATGGGGTTTGCTCTCCTGCTCTCCCTCCAGGAGACCATTCTCTGGGCCACTGTAGCGGCTCATATCCACCTCTGGAACAAAGGCCCAGCGATACCTTGACACACACGCACAGACATGAGCAGAGAACATTTAATTGTAATCATGCTAAGCACAGCCTATACAGATGCTAAGCTGATATTAAGCAGGGTGAGGCACTCACATCTGAAAGAGGGGCATCTTCTCTGGGGGGAAGGCCAGGGCGGTGTCCAGGAACTTGCAGGCAGACAGGTACATGTCCAACTCTGGCTGGGGGAATGTCAATGGCCCAATCCCCATGGACCCACGTACCACTTTAGTCAGCCTGACAGAGAGAGGAAAAGAGGAGGGAGAACAATGAAAGGGTGGTGATAGTTACATGAGAGACTGTCTCCTACATAGATAGATGGACAGATATATTGATGCGTCTACAGTAGACGGAGTGATCATGGACTCACTTTGACACCTCTTTTTCTTCCGACAAGGCTTTCTCCAGACGAACAAATGTGTGAATCTGACAAACAAAGATCAAAGACACCATTAGAAGACAGGACTGGACAAACACTACCAAACACTTTCTTTTGACATGCCACCTCCCTGCTGAAAACAATGTACATCGCTACAGTGTATACATGCATTGAAATGAGAAAGTTAGGGCTGTGACAATATTTTCCATGGCAAAAAATAAAACACGAAGCAGACAAAACTCTTTGGTTGTTTAAAAACCTGCTGTATGTAAAATATTGTGTGATATAGCTTTGAAGATAAGCAAATGTGAATGAATGACAACATAATGATGTTTGTTTCAAACACTCGGGCTGTTTTTCTAAAGGAGTTAAATGCGCTTCGTGATTTGTTTCCTTGCCATGATATACTAATGAGTATCTTGATACTGGTTCCTTCCGGCCCTACAGGAAATCAACAGTGACAGGAAGTGATGTCATCAGGGTGGGGGTTGTTCCTCACCAGTTCTGTGACCATAATTGTCCAGAGGGAGGTGAGGTGCTGGGGGGAGATCCGCAGCAAAAGAACACGGAACGTCAGAAACATCTGGGCAGAAACGGAGGGCGTTTGACCAATACGCAGAGCCTCTGTCAACCGCTCTAAGGGAGAGGGGAGGAGAGAGGATAGGATACCCACATTACATTATACTGTATATTAATAATTCATATTGGCCTTATAAAATGTTAATGTCACACACACTCTCATTATCCATCAAATGTGATGGTCTACACCAGTATTTCTAAATCCTGGCGCTCACACACTTCATTCAACTAATCAGATCCTCATCAATCAGGTGTGTGAGTGCTAAGGCAAAAACAAACAAAAAAGTGCACCCATTTGGGACCCCAGGATTGAGAAACTGGTCTACACACTTTGTCAATACACACAAATAAATGCCCAGAATACACAGAAAGCACACCCACCTTGGATGAGGGGCAGGTAGAGGTGGTACTGGTCTAACTCTCCACTGAACATGGCAAAGGCCTGACGCTTCAGTAACATGGGCTTCTGCTCTGCACTGGGGAACAGCTTCAGAGAACTGCTCTGCATGCCTGCAATACACACACACACACACACACACAGTTAACACACGCACAAATGCACTCACACGGATGCACACACACACCTACTCTACTTACTCATGAGGTCTTTGAACATGGTCTTCTCATGGGTCAGCAGGTGGTCGATGATGGCCCTCCAGCTAAAGAAACAGAGGTCAAACACAGTCATTTTCTTTTAACAATTTATTTGATAATATTGATTTGTCAATATTTACATGGCATGCACACACTTAAACACAAGCACACGCACAAACACAATCTTACTGGGGGGCACAGGAGACATCCATGGTGAAGAACAGAGGATCCATGTAGAGTTCGAAGGCCTCTTTTTTCCAGGCCCTCTTGGTGTAGGCGTACCCACTCAGATTGCTCAGGAGCTGGGCACCTGCCCCGAAACTGGGCATGTTGTAGGCACTGTGGTTCTTCAGGTAGGGGAAGACGTAGTACATGAGGCGAGAGATGAGAGGGACGGCTTTCTCCTTCTCATCACTGCGATACACCATGTCCAGAAGAGGGGCTAGAACCTGCAGAGGAGGAGGGTCTGTCAGAAATAGAAACACATACATAGGCATGAGAGCAATGGGTGCACAGATCCACACACGGACACACCTACCTCTGCCAATAGCGCAAGGGCTTGTACACTGTACACAGAGGGGGCTGAGGAAGACACCATAGTGCTGGCCTGAGCTTCAGAGTCTGGAGAAAAGAGAGGAAAGGAAAGAAGGAGATGGGAACAGAAGGGAGTTGTTAATCATGAATATGTATGACTTTCTTCTCCAATGCCCGCCCTGAGGGCCGACCCAAGGCTTAACCTCCTCATGGTAGCGGGAAGGATCTCCATCTCATCCTTCAGGCCACATCCTGGGTGCACTGCTCCCAGTGACGCAGCAGGGCACTTAGTTCCACTACTGGGGACCGGTTGACATGGGTAACACCAGAGGAGAGGCACTTTTGTGAGAATAGTGTCCTCTTTCCTCACTGGACCATTACACTGGGGGACATAATGTCGTGAGGAAGTGCTGTGTTTCCATGGTTACAGTATAAGTCTGTGGTCTCTCTCAGTTCACTCTAATGTAGACCTGAAGAGAGCAGAGGAGAGGATGGAGAGGAGACTGTTGGTCGAGGTGGGACCTCTTGCGTTTCTCTAATGATGTAGAACGTGCATTCGGTGCCGGGGTTTGGTTGCCATGGTTACCGAGGAGCATGTCCTGAGGGTTAAGGAAAGGGGTGTCAAACTCATTCCATGGAGGGTTTAGTGTCTGCGGGTTTTTGGTATTTCCTTTCAATTAAGACCTAGATAACCAGGTGTGGGGAGTTATTTACTAATTACTGACCTTAATTCATCAATTAAATACAAGTGAGGAGTGAAAACCCACAGACCAGAGCTTCCCAAACTCAGTCCTCGTCACCCCAAGGGGTGCATGCTTTGTTTTTTGCCCTAATACTAGACTACTGATTCAAACCATCAAAGCTTGATGATTATTTGAATCAGCTGGGTAGTGCTAGGACTTAAACCAAAACGTGCACCCCTTGGGGTCCTGAGGATAGAGTTTGGGAAGTCCTGCCGCAGACACTAGGCCCTCCATGGAATGAGTTTGACACTTGGTTAAGGAGGTTAGCAGCTCTGATGTCAGAGTCTATCTAAAAGATAGCGAAGGAGTCAGGCTCAGGACACAGATAAGAGTAACAACCACTGATTTACTCAATCCAAAACGTAACAAAATCCCGTTCCAAACAAGGACAAAACAGGACTCAAAGAACACACCGGAATACACGAAAGACAATCACGCACAAAACAGAAAGGGAAACCAGAGGGTTAAATAAGGAACATAATTATGAGATGGGAACCAGGTGTGTAAAACAGACAAAACAAAAGGAAAAATGAAACATGGATCGGTGGCGGCTAGAAAGCCGGTGACGTCAACCGCCGCCCGAACAAGGAGAGGGAACAACTTCGGTGGAAGTCGTGACAGCGCCCCCCCCCGACACCGGCCTCGGGGACGACCCGGGTGACAAGACGCAGGGCGATCTGGATGGAGTCGGTGAAATTCCTGGAGTAACGATGGGTCCAGGATGTCCCCCACCGGTACCCAGCATCTCTCCTCCGGGCCGTACCCCTCCACGAGGTACTGAAGGCCTCTCGCCCGACGCCTTGAGTCCATGATGGCTCGCACTGTATACGCCGGGGCCCCCTCGATGTCCAGAGGGGGCGGAGGATCCTCCCGCACCTCAGACTGCTGGAGCGGACCAGCCACCACCGGCCTGAGGAGAGACACTTTGAACGAGGGGTTAATACGGTAATCAGGGGGGAGCTGTAACCGATAGAAAACCTCGTTCAGTCTCCTCAGGACTTTGAATGGCCCCACAAACCGCGGACCCAGCTTCCAGCAGGGCAGGTGAAGGGGCAGGTTTCGGGTCGAGAGCCAGACCCGATCCCCCGGTGCAAACACCGGGGCCTCACTGCGGTGGAGGTCGGCACTCATCTTCTGCCGCCTGATGGCCCTTTGCAGACGCACATGGGCAGCATCCCAGGTCTCCTCCGAGTGCCGAAACCATTCATCCACCGCAGGAGCCTCGATCTGGCTCTGATGCCATGGTGCAAGGACCGGCTGGTAACCTAGCACACACTGAAAAGGTGACAGGTTAGTGGAGGAGTGACGGAGGGAATTTTGAGCCATCTCTGCCCAGGGGAGAAACATCGCCACTCCCCCGGCCAGTCCTGGCAATAGGACCGCAGAAACCTACCCACCTCCTGGTTGACTCTGTCCACCTGCCTGTTGCTCTCGGGGTGAAAACCTGAGGTAAGGCTGACCGAGACCCCCAGGCGCTCCATAAACGCCCTCCAGACTTTAGACGTGAATTGGGGACCTCGATCAGAAACTATATCCTCAGGCACCCCGTAGAGCCGGAACAGGTAGGTGAATAGGGCCTCCACAGTCTGTAGAGCCGTAGGGAGACCGGGCAAAGGAAGGAGACGGCAGGACTTAGAAAACCGATCCACAATGACAAGGATTGTGGTGTTACCCCGTGAGGGTGGAAGATTCGTCAGCAAAATCCACCGAGAGGTGGGCAGGTGTCTAGGTGCCTTGCACTGTGCGCACACCGAACAGGAGGACACATAAACCCTCAGGTCCTTGGCTAACGTGGGCCACCAGTACTTCCCAGCAAGACAGCGCACTGTCCGACCGATGCCAGGATGACCAGAGGAGGGTGAAGTGTGGGCCCAACAGATCAAATGAAGGCGGACATCGAACGGAACATACTTACGCCCAACCGGACACTGGGTAGGAGTGGGCTCTGAACGTGACGCCCGTTCGATGTCTGCGTCCACCTCCCACACCACTGGTGCCACCAGGCAAGAAGCTGGAATAATGGGAACGGGATCTGCGGACCACTCCTCTGTGTCATACATCCGGGACAGTGCGTCTGCCTTAACATTCTGGGAACCTGGTCTGTAGGAGAGGGTGAAAGAAAAGCGGGTGAAAAACATGGCCCACCTTGCCTGGCGAGGGTTCAGTCTCCTCGCTGCTCGAATGTACTCCAGATTGCGGTGGTCAGTCCAAATGAGAAAAGGGTGTCTGGGCCCCTCAAGCCAATGTCTCCACGCTTTCAGAGCCTTGACAACAGCCAACAACTCCCGGTCCCCCACATCATAGTTTCGCTCCGCCGGGCTGAGCTTCTTCGAAAAATATAGCACAGGGGCGGAGCTTTAGTGGCGTACCAGAGGGCTGAGACAGCACAGCCCCTATCCCTGCCTCGGACGCGTCCACCTCAACTATGAACGCTAAGGAGGGATCAGGATGAGCCAGCACGGGAGCCGAGGTAAACAGAGCCTTCAGGTGACCAAAAGCCCTGTCCGCCCCAGCTGACCACTGCAATCGCACCGGTCCCCCCTTCAGCAGTGAGGTAATGGAAGCCGCTACATGACCAAAACCCCGGATAAACCTCCGGTAGTAGTTGACAAACCCTAAGAATCGCTGCACCTCCTTTACCGTGGTTGGAGTCGGCCAATTACGCACGGCTGAAATGCGGTCATTCTCCATCTCCACCCCTGACGTGGAAAAGCGGTACCCTGGGAAGGAGATGGACTGTTGGAAGAACAGACATTTCTCAGCCTTGACGTACAGATCATGCTCCAACAGTTGACCAAGCACCCTGCGTACCAGGGACACATGCTTGGCGCGTGTAGCGGAGTATATTAGAATGTCATCGATATACACCACTACACCCTGCCCGTGCAGGTCCCTGAAAATCTCATCTACAAAGGATTGGAAGAGGGCATGACGAGGTACTCAATGCCCAGAAGTGGTGCTAAATGCTGTCTTCCACTCATCTCCTGGCCGGATACGCACCAGGTTGTAAGCGCTCCTGAGGTCCAATTTTGTGAAGTAGCTCGCCCCGTGTAATGACTCGGTCATACTGGCTATGAGCGGTAGCGGGTAACTGTATTGTACCGTGATCTTATTTAAACTTCGATAATCAATACACGGACGTAAACCTACATCCTTCTTCTTCACAAAAAATAAACTTGAGACAGTTTAGAGATTCGGTGACATATGTCTCCATAGCCGCCGTCTCCTCCTGTGACAGAGGATACATTTGACTCCTTGGAAGTGCAGCTTCTACCAAGAGATCTATCGCACAATCCCCCTGTCGATGGGGTGGTAATTGAGTCGCCTTCTTCTTACAGAAGGCGAATGCCAAATCGGCATATTCGGGGGGAATGTGCATGGTGGAGACCTGGTTTGGACCTTCCACCGTAGTGGCACCTAAGGAAACCCCTACACACCTCCCTGAGCACTGACGGGACCATCCCTTGAGAGCCCTCTTGCCACGAAATAGTGGGATCATGCGAAGCCAACCAGGGAATCCCCAACACAACAGGGAACGCAGGGGAGTCGATTAGGAAGAGACTAATTTGCTCCCTATGACTCTCCTGCGTTATCATAGTGAGCGGAGCTGTGACCTCCCTAATTAGCCCCGACCCCAAAGGACAACTGTCTAAGGCATGTATAGCGAAGGGAACATCAACAGACAATAGGGATCCCTAATCTCATAGCAAAGGAACGGTCGATAAAGTTCCCAGCTGCGCCTGAATCTACTAGCGCCTTATGCTGGGAACGCGGGGAAAACTCGGGAAATTCTATCGACAACAACGTGTGCAACAGGGAGCTCTGGGTGAGTCGGGTGCCTACTCACCTGGGATGATCCCCCAGCACTCCGCCTGCTGCCTCTACCTCCTGGGAAACCCCCCCAGCACCGACCAGCAGTGTGTCCTCTGCGGCCACAGTTGGTGCAGGGAATGGTCCCCCCCTCCGGTCCCCCTCATTACAGCGCCTCCCAACTTCATAGGCATTGGATCAGGAGCGCTGGGGGATGGAACTGACGGACCCCGATCAGGACGTCCGCGGGAGGCCAACAGGTCATCCAGCCGGATGGATAGGTCCACCAGCTGGTCAAGGTTAAGGGTGGTGTCCCTGCAGGCTAGCTCCCGACGAACGTCCTCTTGTAAGCTACACCTGTAGTGATCGATCAGGGCCCGCTCATTCCATCCCGCGCCGGCCACCAGAGTTCTAAAGTCCAGCGCAAAATGTTGAGCGCTCCTCATCCCCTGATGTAGATGAAATAGGCGTTCGCCCGCCGCTCTTCCCTCCGGGGGATGATTGAATACTGCCCGGAAACGGTGGGCGAACTCCTCATAATCATCCAACGTCTGACCTTCCCTGCCCCAGATGGTGTTGGCCCATTCCAGGGCTTTACCGGTCAGACAGGAGATGAGGGCGCTCACTCTCTCGCGTCCTGAAGGAGCTGGCCGGACAGATGCCAGGTAGAGCTCCAGCTGGAGTAGGAACCCCTGACACCCAGCAGCTGTCCCATCATACGCCCTCGGAAGCGAGAGCTGAATCCCACCGGATTCTGATGACGGAGAGGTGGACATCACGATAGATAGTGGTGGAACCTGAGGAGACGACACAGGGTTCACAGGAAAAAAAACTCTCTCCCATCGGTCCATGGTTTGCAGCACGCGATCCATGGCTGTACCCAGACTCTGCAGCATGGTCGTGTGCTGCCGAACGCGCTCCTCCATTTGAAGCGGAGGGCTGGCTGCACCTGCTGACTCCATGTATGTGGTGCGTGATTCTGTCAGAGTCCATCTAAAAGATAGCGAAGGAGTCAGGCGCAGGACACAGGTAAGAGTAACAACCACTGATTTACTCAATCCAAAACGTAACAAAATCCCGTTCCAAACAAGGACAAAACAGGACTCAAAGAACACACCGGAATACACGAAAGACAATCACGCATAAAACAGAAAGGGAAACCAGAGGGTTAAATAAGGAACATAATTATGAGATGGGAACCAGGTGTGTAAAACAGACAAAACAAAAGGAAAAATGAAACATGGATCGGTGGCGGCTAGAAAGCCGGTGACGTCAACCGCCGAACACCGCCCGAACAAGGAGAGGGAACAGCTTCGGTGGAAGTCGTGACATCTGACCCATTTTAAAGCCTAATGTACACCTTCCACTTCAAAATAACGTCAATTGAACAACCGCTTCCATCCGCAGCTCCTTGGAAAAGTGTCCTGGAAAAGTGCAAACATATACGGACAGGAGTGGACGTTCGATATTCCATTTTTAGAGGGAACCTAGCATATGGTGCGGAAGCACAAGGGGGAAATTAGGCTTCAGTCTGTTCCTGATAGAAGCCAGGGATGTCTCCAGGTGTGTGTGTGTGTGTGTGTGTGTGTGTTTGGTTACCATAGAGGTCCAGGTTCAGTTCGATGGATGGCTCCTCGGTCTCAGGACACACCTGTGGCTGGTTCTTGACCTCCAGATTGCGGCTGAGCCAGCTGGTCTGTTCCAGAGATGACCCCGCCACCCCGCCCACCGCCTCCAGGATCTTCTGGGTCACTTCCTACAGGACATCGCCATGGTAACCATCATTATCATGCATCTCACTTTTCGTTTTAATGAAACGTCCGGTCCTGTCCACACATTTCGGTGTGGACATGGGGGGACATGGGCAGACAGGAGCGGACGTTCGATATTGCATCATTTCATTCAATCGGACCTAGCGGATGGCGTGGAAGAGGAAGGTATACATTAGGCTACAGCTAGGGCTGTGCTACTGTGCTCCATGTCTTACCTGCATGTCTCTAGTGTCCTTCTTATTGTCCAGGTTGGAGAGTCGGTTTACAAAGTCATTGAGGATCCTGTAGTAGGAGAGGAGAAAGATGTCTGTACAGCTATGGAGAAGTAGACTAGAGTGCAATAATATCTTGTTGATTCTGATACAGTAGCAAACCAAAGCATGTCTATTGATGTGGGATGTACTACTTATGTTTGTAAATAACATTTACATTGTTTCAAACAACAGAGTGTGTTACGCTGGGAACAATGTCTACAGTAACAAATCAGTATGACCACAGATGTATGCACGCATGACTAAGGTGAGTTATTTGTGAATCGAGTGCTGACGTCATTTCCTGTCACAACTTGTGGACTTGTTTATGTGTTGCTGTGCGTTTTGTTGCTAGTGTAACTTTGCTACCTGCCAACTTTACGTATTTTTGAAATTGACGTTTTATATTTTTATTTTTTCCCCTCGCTCAACTTTTTTCATTAAACTTTTTCACCCTGGACATGGTTCTACAGGACCTCCACCAGCTGAAGCTAAGTAGTAACATTAACATTATGCCTTCTAATTGCAGTCGCTGTACTCATAATATACAGGAGAACAAATCGCCTTATGGTGAGGATAGCCGTGCTGCAAGCCCAGCTTCAGACGCAATAGTTAGGTAAGGGTAATTTGCCCCCATAGGCAAGGCTCTAACTCCAAAAGGAGATAGGGTGCAGGCCAGGCAGCAGGCTGTGCCACCAATAAGTACAGATAGTAGTATATATCCTCTCGCACAGTCCCCGCAGCTGGACCATTTTGTCATGGCTTCTGGAGGGAAATGCTGTAGGAATGCTCAACTGGTGTCGCTCATTCAGCCAACAGAAACTTTCAACCGGTTCTCCCATTAAGCAACGAGTCGGAGTCAGAGGCTTCTCTGGTCTCTACTCCTCCCGTTACAGGGTCTGAGACATCGAAGCCTCCCACCATTAGCTCTGACAAATTGAAAACTCTAGTTATTGGCGACTCCATTACCCGGAGTATTAGACTTAAAAAGAATCATCCAGCGATCATACACTGTTAACCAGGGGGCAGGGCTACCGACGTTAAGGCTAATCTAAAGATGGTGCTGTCTAAGGCTAAAACTGGCGAGTGTAGAGAGTATAGGGATATTGTTATTCACGTCGGCACCAACGATGTTAGGATGAAACAGTCAGCGGTCACCAAGTGCAGCATAGCTTCAGCGTGTAAATCAGCTAGAAAGATGTGTCGGCATCATGTAAGCTCCACAATGAGATAGGGTGCAGGCCAGGCACCAAGCTGTTAGCCATCTTGCCAGCTTAGTGGAGTCTGCCACTAGCACAGTCAGTGTAGTCAGCTCAACTATCCCCATTGAGACCGTGTCTGTGCCTCGATCTAGGTTGGGCAAAACTAAACATGACGGTGTTCGCCTTAGCAATCTCACTGGAATAAAGACCTCCTCCATTCCTGTCATTATTGAAAGAGATTGTGATACCTCACATCTCAAAATAGGGCTACTTAATATTAAATCCCTCACTTCCAAGGCAGTTATAGTCAATTAACTAATCATAATCTTAATATGGTTGGCCTGACTGAAACATGGCTTAAGCCTGATGGATTTACTGTGTTAAATGAGGCCTCTCCTCCTGGTTACACTAGTGACCATATCCCCCGCGCATCCCGCAAAGGCGGATGTGTTGCTAACATTTACGATACCAAATTTCAATTTATAAAAAAATAAAATAAAATAAAAGACTACGTTTTCGTCATTTGAGCTTCTAGTCATGAAATCTATGCAGCCTACTCAATCACGTTTATAGCTACTGTTTACAGGCCTCCTGGGCCGTATACAGCGTTCCTTTCCGAGTTCCCTGAATTCCTATCGGACCTTGCAGTCATGGAAGATAATATTCCAATTTTTGGTGACTTTAATAGTCACATGGATAAGTCCACAGACCCACTCCAAAAGGCTTTCGGAGCCTTTCCTCATAATCCTGGACTATCAGACCACCATTTTATTACAAATAAATAAATATAACAAATAATCTGCTCAGACACCAGCCAAGGATCATCAAAAACCTTGCTATAAATTCTCGGACAACCCAAAGATTCCTAGATGCCCTTCCAGACTCCCTCCACCTACCCAAGGACGTCGGCGTACAACAAACTGAGGAACTTCATTTAACCTTGCGTTATACCCTAGAAGCAGTCGCACCCCTAAAAACAAAAAACATTTGTCATAAGAAACTAGCTCTCTGGTATAAAGAAAATACACGAGCCCTGAAGCAAGCTTCCAGAAAATTGGAACGGAAATGGCGCTACACCAAACTGGAAGTCTTCCGATTTAGCTTGGAAAGACAGAGCAGCAGTGAGGGTACTATCATCCTATTTTTCCATCTTAATTGAGGAGAATAAGAACAATCCTAAATGTATTTTTGATACAGTCGCAAAGCTAACTAAAAAGC
The DNA here is from genome assembly GCF_034236695.1 of Oncorhynchus nerka. NCBI lineage: Eukaryota > Metazoa > Chordata > Actinopteri > Salmoniformes > Salmonidae > Oncorhynchus > Oncorhynchus nerka. Next base: position 65,239,363 of record NC_088398.1, on the reverse strand, counting down.
AGCATTCCCCAAGAGAGGATGGCTTTCACTTCAGCAGTGATACATTTATGAACTTCTTTGACAAAAAGATCATGATCATAAGAAAGCAAACTACGGACTTCTCTTTAAATCTGCGTATTTCTCCAAAGCTCAGTTGTCCTGAGTCTGCACAACTCTGCCAGGACCTAGGATCAAGGGAACACTCAAGTTTTTAATACTATATCTCTTGACACATTGATGAAAATAGTCATGGCCTCTAAACCTTCAAGCTTCATACTGGACCCCATTTCAACTAAACTACTGAAAGAGCTGCTTCCTGTGCTTCGCCCTCCAATGTTGAACATGATAAACAGCTCCCTATCCACCAGATGTGTACCAAACTCACTAAAACTGGCAGTAATAAAGCCTCTCTTGAAAAAGCCAAACCTTGACCAAGAAAATATTTTTAAAAACTAAAATCGGACGATATCGAATCTCCCATTCCTCTCAAACATTTTAGAAAAAGCGGTTGCCCAGCAACTCACTGCCTTCCAGAAGACAAATAATGTATACAAACACTTCAGTCTGGTTTTAGACCCCATCATAGCACTGAGATCGCACTCGTGAAGGTGGTAAATTACCTTCTAAAGGCATCAGACCAGACCATCTGTCCTCGTGCTCCTAGACCTTAAGTGCTGCTTTTGATACCATCGATCACCACATTCTTTTGGAGAGATTGTAAAACCCAAATTGGTCTACACGGACAAATTCTGGCCTGGTTTAGATCTTATCTGTCAGAAAGATATCAGTTTGTCTCTGTGGATGGTTTTTCCTCTGACAAATCAACTGTAAGTTTCAGTGTTTCTCAAGGTTCTGTTTTTAGGACCACTATTGTTTTCACTATATATTTTACCTCTTGGTGATGTCATTCGGAAACATAATGTTAACTTTCACTGCTATGTGGACGATACACAGCTGTACATTTCGATGAAACATGGTGAAGCCCCAACATTTCCCTCCCCGGAAGTCTGTGTTTCAGACATAAGGAAGTGGACGGCGGCAAATGTTTTACTTTTAAACTCGTACAAAACAGAGATGCTAGTTCTAAGTCCCAATAAACAAAGACCCTGATCTCTCTTTTGACAAACATATCAAGACTATTTCCATCTACGTAACATTGCAAAAATCAGAAACTTTGTCCAAAAATGAGGCAGAAAAATTAATCCATGCTTTTGCCACTTCTAGGTTAGACTACTGCAATGCTCTACTTTTCGGCTACCCGGATAAAGCACTAAATAAATTTCAGTTAATGCAAAACACGGCTGCTAGAATCTTGACTAGAACCAAGACATTTGATCATTTCAAGGTTTTACTGCTAACCTACAAAGCATTACATGGGCTTGCGCCAATCTATCTTTCTGATTTGGTCCTGCCATACATACCTACACGTACGCTACGGTCACAAGACGCAGGCCTCCTTATTGTTCCTAGATTTTCTAAGCAAACAGCTGGAGGCAGAGCTCTCTCCTATAGAGCTCCATTTTTATGGAATGGTCTGGCTATCCATGTGAGAGACGCAGACTCGGTCTCGACCTTTAAGTCTTTATTGAAGACTCATCTCTTCAGTAGGTCCTATGACTGTGTAGTCTGGGCCAGGAGTGTGAAGGTGAATGGAAAGGACAGTTCCCCTCTCTCCACTGGGATTCTCTGCCTCTAACTCTATTACGGGGGCTGAGTAACTGGATTACTGGTGCTCTTCCATGCCGTCCCTAGGAGGGGTGCGTCACTTGAGTGGGTTGAGTCACTGACGTGATCTTCCTATCCGGGTTGGCGCCCCCCTCGGGTTCGTGTCGTGGGGGAGATCTTCGTGGGCTATACTCAGTCTTGTCTCAGGGTATTAAGTTGGTGGATTGAAGATATCCCTCTAGTGGTGTGGGTGCTGTGCTTTGGCAAAGTGGGTGGGGTTATATCCTGCTTGGATGGCCCTGTCCAGGGGTATAGTCGGACAGGGCCACAGTGTCTCCTGACACCTCCTGTCTCAGCCTCCAGTATTTATGCTGCAATAGTTTTTTGTCTGGGGGCTAGGGTCAGTCTGTTATATCTGGATTATTTCTCCTGTCTTATCCGGTGTTCTGTCTTCTCTCTCAGCCCTAGCACCATGCCTGATGACTCCTTGTCCCCAGTCCACCTGGTCGTGCTGCTGCTCCAGTTTCAACTGTTCTGCCTGTGGCTATGAAACCCTGACCTGTTCACCGGACGTGCTACCTTGTCCCAGACACACACTCGCTCACTGTCTCTAACTCTGAATGATCGGCTATGAAAAGCAAAAGGACATTTACTCTTGAGGTGCTGACTTGTTGCACCCTCTACAACCACTGTGATTATTATTATTTGACCCTGCTGGTCATCTATGAACATTTGAACATCTTTGCCATGTACTGTTATAATCTCCACCCGGCACAGCCAGAAGAGGACTGGCCACCCCACATAGCCTGGTTCCTCTCTAGGTCTCTTCCTAGGTTCCTGCCTTTCTTGGGAGTTTTTCCCAGCCACCATGCTTCTACATCTGCATTGCTTGCTGTTTGGAGTTTTAGGCTGGGTTTCTGAATAGCACTTTGTGACATCGGCTGATGTAAAAAGGGCTTCATAAAATCATTTCATTGATTGAAGTGAACATTTTAGTACATGTGTCAGAAGAATAAGAAGTTGATGACTAACCCCAGCAGCAGGAAGTGTCCGGGCGGAGCCAGGTTGAGCTGCACAGACTCTCTGAGGAGACTGAGGAGGGGTGCCACATTCTCCTGGAGCGCCTGAGCTGGAATACTACCACAGAGACAGACAGACAAACAGACAGACACAAACACACAGACAGACAGACAGACAGGAGGGTGGTGAAACATTGTTAAATAATATCACATGTAGGCAAGAACTGAAGTGTATTACTAACTACATGGCAGTGTGAATCTCTGTGTTGATGTCGTTGTTTGTTACCTCTGGGTGTAGGCATAGCTGAACTGTAGCATGGGGATGTCTACCAGGGTGGACTTCTGCCACACAGACGAAGGAGAGACAGAAGGGAGTTGCATCAATTATGACCTTCAGATGACTACTATACCACCATGTCATTTTTCTCTGGGTTTAACAGTCAATTCTTTGTGTGTGTGTGTGTGTATACCTGGTCTCCTTTGATCTGGTGGGGTTTCTTTACCACCTCTTTGACCATCTGCAGGATGTT